>NC_056726.1:1582306308-1582540169 GCF_019279795.1 Protopterus annectens | reverse complement strand
TGTGCGTGTGTGTGTATATGTGTGTGTGTGTATCTATATATATATATATATATATATATATATATATATATATATATATATATATACACATACATATATGTGTGTGTGCATGTGTGTATGCGTGTATTCACACACACACACACACACACACACACACACACACACACACACACACACACACTCATATGTATTTGCATAGAGAGGGATATCTATATTTACATATACATATACAGACACACACACACTTATACTAGTTGTTGTTAACTTGTTAAGAAAAATCCTAATATTGGTCTTGGAGATCTTTTTTTGATTTAGAAAGAAAGGCATATTTACCAGTTCTCCATGACAAAGTTGATTTTCAGGGAAGTGCACGTGAAATTATATTTTTCATGGGAATGCATAAGTGGCAAATAATTTCCCTTCCTGTAACATGGATCATATGATCTGTATTGAAACACAGTATACTAAATTAATAATGGTGTAACTGATTTAGTAATTGATTTGGTTTGCTGATATTAGAAATTGTGACAGTCATTGAATTATATGGTGCATAACCCAGATATGAATGTCATAAGACTAGATTAAAGTTAGAATTGGTGAAAGTGCTGAAGTACAGTAATATAAAGGGATATGCAAAAAATGGATATGTTTTCCTTGGCTTTCCCTCCAGTGTGAAAAAGTTATATATGAAATACAAAGTGAGTATTTAGAGATTTGTCTTTTCCTGGACATGGGTACACATATTAGGAATCAGACATTACAAAACACCAAACAGCATAACAATATTTAGTATAAATCAGAGGAGATGCATGAAATTATTAAGGTAATTTATATGGTTAAAATACCCTCAGAAGCAAAACCTCTATTTAGGGAAGTTAAATACCATCACAAACATTATAGGCATGTTGATGAGTGGTCATAATAGGGGTTACCTATTTTCAAAAATAATTGTGTTATGAGACATTATGAGATGCAGCTATATATCGATAAAGAAAACATAATTAAAACTGTAATGGAGATTTTAGTGTGTTGAAATAGAGAAGGTCTGCTTTACTAAACCCTAAGAAGGCCTTTCCCTTCTGCAGTTATAAAACACAATACTAAGGAAAAGGTCAAGTGAAAAAAAGATCAAATCCACTAAACAAATACCCAAAAAAATTCCAACGAAGAAAACTTAAGCCACTTTAGTTATGAAGCACTTTCATCCACAAGGGAATTAAACAGAATACTGGAATATACAATCCAATTGCATTTAAACTAAAACTATCCAATAGACAAACAATATTCCTTGGGTAGTTATATTTATTTCAGATATCAAAGAGCTAGCAACACAACAGTCTAGTTGTTGTTGTTGTTGTTTGTCTTTCGGCTTTTCCCGGTAAGGTGTCTCCGGTCCGCTAATGATTGGCAGTATATTTTTACAAAACACCGAGGTGCCAGCTCGACGCCCAACCTTCAATGAAGGCACGCCCATTTATGCACGCATGTATTTTGAACACTACCCAACCGCAGGGAGGACATGCAGACTCCACACAGAAGGTACTCCCAAGCCAAACCAAGAATCGAACGGGAGAACCTCTAGCTGTGAGGTAACAACGCTACCGCTGTACCACCATGGCATGTATAACAGTCTAGAAAAGTATTAAATTGAGCATTTTCATGATATTCTTGGACTGATCTTATCAATATGATATTAACAAGTTCAAGGTTTAATTTTCATAAAGAGGTAGAAAAAGGAGTTAGTATTGTGAAGATTGTAATAATTTTAAGTTGAGGAGTTGATCTGAAAGATGGAATGGGAACCCATCTATGAGTTATCCTCGGGTAAAAATGCAAAGTTTGTCTGCTTGCGGGGTGCTGGTATGGTGTTATATTAATTGACCTAACTGAATGTTACTGCATTAGTTTTTGCCCCGATGAAGGATTGATTACCTGACGTTTAAATGATGCATTTCACAATGTTCTAGTTATGAAAACTATGCAAATTTATAAACATCTAGATTTATGAAATATGGAATATATTTTTATACAGGAGGTATAAAAATAACAATTGCTGAATGTTTGAAATGAGAATATTTCAATTCAATAACCCAAATAATTTATGGTAGACAGTATGTTGTGCATTTTCTGTCAGTATTAATAAATGATGACTGTGTTGCCATCAAAACTGGAGCTGGGTTATGTGACGCTGTGTAAAATTCCAATAACCAACTATTCACTTCAGTTGCTGCTCCAGTACCAATAAAGGACTGCCAGTCGATCAAATTCAAGACTTTAATATACAATAAAATATACAAGCTTAAAGGATCCTTTAAGCTTGTAGATTTTATTGGATATTAAAGTATTGAATTCTTTTAAGCTTGTATATTTTATTGGATATTAAAGTGTTGAATTTGATTGACTGGGAATCCTTTATTGGTACTGGAGTAGCAACTGAAATGAATATTTGGTTATTGGTGTCTTTACACTTCAGTATTTCACTTGAATTCTTGGCTGTGTAAAATTCCACAAAAACGTCTTCAGCCAAGATGATAAATGCAATATAATTATTCATGCATCACTGAGATCTGCTGAGCATACCCTCAAACGCCTAGAAGCTGCCCTCTTCTACCCACCCAAGTTACGACTCTGATGATTAAAGTATTTAATTTACTTGACATAGATAAAGCTATGATTATTATCTGGAAGAGTGTATACCAGTCAAAACATATTTTCTTTATTGTTTTAATTTTAGCAAAAAATGCCTGTGTAATACACACATAGGGAGCTTTTTAGCTAATAGCACTTTTTAAGTGTTATATTCTAAATAAAATAGTAATGATAGTCTTGATTATCAACATAAAACATATTACATACTGTTATGTGATCTTACCTGAAGTAGCAACAATATTCTTCTGAAAGAATAAATTGTCATGGAAAGGGTCTATGGTAGTTAATATCGACTTAAGTTCATAGCTAATTACTAGGGTAACTTTCTTAACAGGTCCTTCCAAACAAGCCAGTTTCTTTCCACAAGGTAAGAATCAAACACTGTACCTTGTGTCTCTGAGTCAAACACCTTAACAATTATACCAGACCTCAGTCATTTTCATTACTTATGTGGGGAATTTGAGTATGCATATACTGGTGAAACAAACGAATACACCTCTTCAGTGCTTTAAAATAGCATTCATTATATTTTATTTATCTCACCATTATAAGCATCTAATAAATGGATATTTTTTCTTAGTAGTATTAAATATGTCTCTGCTGAGGACCTAACACATTTAAGGTACTGACCTACATGTTTCTGCAAGAAGTATGAGTCTTTAATGGGAGGGGAGAATGAGAGCTCCTATTTGCTCAGTTAAAAGCAGTTTTCTTTTCTGGACACTAAACACCACTAATTTTCTCCTATTAAAAACAATGCAGGGAAAGATGGTTGACAACACTTAGACTAGGTTTACTTTGTCCATTATTTATAATTTCAGTAACATTATGTAAACAGTACATGTGCCACTGTGATAGAATTTATTACCTTCCTTGGAAAAGATAGCACACCTACAGATCTAGAGAGAAAAAACATTTTCACCTTTGTTTCTACCAGTCAAATACAGATAATCTGTTGAAGTTACAGACAGTTATGAGAAGCTAAAGGCACCATGATACCCGCAAACACAAGCACAGAAAGGGACTTCCTGACTAGAGACAACATTATTTCAGTCTCGCATGATACCTTTATAGAGTTTATATTTTTCTTAATGGATGCTTTTCGTAACGAAATAAGACAACTATAGTTTGTGTAAAGAATAATATCTGATGATAAGGCCTAATGTACTGAAAACGTAGAGGCGTACTGAACCGCATTATAGATATTGTTATTACTGTGGTTTGACAGGGCATAAGCAGTACATTTATGGAGGGTTGGTATCATTTATCTTTTTCTGTGTCCACATAGAATGGAATGTAAAAGAATGCAGTTGACATTCTTCGATCAATAGCTTTTTGTTCACACAATTTGTTCTGCTAAATAACTATTGATCTCAGATTGTACTATAAACCAAAAATATATACTGTCAAAATTGCTGATTCTTCTTATATCATAATGTGCTATGAAGCATGACCTTTTATGATGCCTAATTGTATGTTTTTTGTTATACATATAGAAAGACATTGAAAATATGGCCATTGTAAAATTATTATTCATCAGAATATTAAATCACATTATGATTATGAGTCACACAGCATTTTTGTTACATGACACCCAGATACTTCTTTTGCCCTATTCATTTATAAAGTAAAATTTGCTATTTAATGTTTTTATTTTGC
The DNA here is from genome assembly GCF_019279795.1 of Protopterus annectens. NCBI lineage: Eukaryota > Metazoa > Chordata > Ceratodontiformes > Protopteridae > Protopterus > Protopterus annectens. Next base: position 1,582,535,861 of record NC_056726.1, on the reverse strand, counting down.
TGTTGTAAAATTTAGCAATTACTGAATTCTGTTATTGGGAAATGTATTAAAACTTATATGGCATTTTAAAATACATTTGATTATTGCTGAGAACAAGTGTTCCTGTAAAATACTTTTTCTGGTATTTGTTATTTGTATGTCAAAGTCATATAAATCAGTAAAGCGTTAGGGGCTTTATGCAGTAGACCAAGCCTCCAAAGGAAACTGCAATCCAAACTGCCTCAGCAAGGCCAGAAGTATGCTTTCCATCCTTAGAAATGAGTGACTGCACAGCTGCTACCTGCTTTTGCCATTAAAACTAGTTCTCCAATCTGACCTTTGGAGAGTTATGACATAGACTCCTCACCCCCATTATAGTACTCAGAATAACAGTTTCACCAAGAGATCCCTCATTCTGTTCTGCATTGTCCTTCCCTTCACTTACATGTGGCATCTAAACTGCTGCTACCATCTTCAGTCAGTGAAACTAGTTCTCATGTGAAATAGGCTGCCATTAACAGTTGATTATTAGATGAAAATATCTGTCTACTTGATTTTCATGATTGTCAATGTGGGCCATGCAAAATCCTTTTTCAGTGGAGGCCTGTGGAGAAAAACTCCATAAAATACAACATTATTAACAGAAAAAAAGAAAAGAATGTAGACAGTATACAACAAATATAGCTGTCTTACAGGGTTTGGATTAGGTGATTGAAACTTTAGGCAATCGAATACCTAAAACTCGACACCTAAACAGCGAATGCAGTAAACATCAAACGCTCACTTCCACGAATTCTCTCATAGGGAAAGAATTTGCTTGGCCGTTATTGGGAATCTGCCCTTTACTCCACTGTAGAGTGATCTCGGAGTTGGTATATTTTGTTAGGGGAGTAGGGGCACAGCACCCCATTCCATTAGGGTTTGAATTTTTTTTTTCTCCAGCCAAGCAAATTCTTTCCCTAAGAAAGAATTAGCGGAAGTAGCCCTTCGATGTTTACAGCTTTCACTGTTTAGGTGTTGAGCTTAAGGTATTTGATTACTTAAAAATTAGACTATATAATATAGACCCATCTTATATTCTATACCTACATTATTATGTGTAGCGGACACTTAGTAGTTGCTCCGCTGCCCGTCCTTCCCAATTGCAATTCTTTGATGATTGCTGCATTTGCTGCAGTCATACCCTATGTAATAATGCTAGAACTGTAACATGCTCACCTTGGCCCTTTGCCAGAAAAAAATTCAGTTTTGTAAATATTCATTTGAACAACTTTGCTTTGCAAGCAAATGCTAAACAGCATTTTGCTTATCAGTGAATCCTTAACTAAAACTATTTATCTGAAATCAAATTACTGCTTATTTTCATCAATATTATCTTCTATCTAGGAAGCAACATGGATTCTGATCTGAACACAGCACCACAATAGCTCTGTACTCCCTCATAGATGACATCCATTCCAACATTGACAAAGGCAACCTGATTGAAGCCATCTTTACTGGCCTCAAAAAGCCTTTGATCTAAATGAGCACAACTTACTATTTGATAAATTAATTGAAATATACATTACTGACAATGCAACACCTTGGTTTGCAGACTTCCTCACCAGGATATCCTTCAAGATGAATGTAGGCACCACCACCACCTTTGAAGCATTCCTTTTATGAAAGGAGTCACCCAGGATTCCACATTAGCCTTTCTGCTATTTTCCATATTTATCAACAAACTCCTATCATATCATCCTCAAATACATCAAATTCTTTATACAGATGACATGGTCATCTACAGGTCAAACAAATCCCACTCTGTTCTACAAACTCAAGTCCAAGATGTCCTCCAAACCCTCAACCAGTGGCTAACAGGCCAAAAAACTTCTACTCAGCCCCTCAAAGCAAGATCAATTCTATTTGGAACCAACCAAAAAATAACAGTGCACCCAGATTCTTTAATATAAAAGATGTTAGCAATACCATCATAGAAACTGTCATAACATTCAAATACCTTGCCATTTGGCTAGACCAAACTCTTAACTTTCAATTACACATTCAAAACACTTGCAAAAAGATCAACACTCTACTGTTCTGGGTGAACAAGCTATCACCTCTTCTGTCCAGGCCAGCCAAAGCTGCCATAGGCAAAGGCATACTCTTATCTCTCCCTGAATATGGACTACCCATTATAACTGCAACCTCAAAGAAAAATGCCACTGGCATACAAACCATTTTCAATAAAATATGCCAATTCATTATTAAATCCCCCAGTAAATAACACCATTGCAGAACTCTCACCAAAGCTAAATGTCTTCCAGTACATTTGAAAGCCAACCTCCTGCTAAGATCACTAATTCAGAAAGCCCTTTCTCCTGAGACATTGTCCCCTCTCACTCATAAAATTTTCACCAAAATCCCCATATATAATCTCAATGGTATCTGTCAATCTCAACCTACCCTACTAATTCTAAAAGTTTTACTTTATTGCATTGAACATGCATTCTTCAACCTAGCACCTGAATTATAGGACTCCATTCCTCTCTTAATCCAAGGCACCCAAATGTACTCAAACATCAGACAACAGCTCAAGGAGCACCTCTTCACCCAAACAAAGCACAGCTACACTCAGTCAGGTCATGTTACACGAGCCCTACAGGTCTCGTACACCTCTTTATTCCTATTTCATCCTTCCTTATCTAATCTTGTCATCTGTTTACTTAGTGTTTCTCATTTATCCTACTTCCGTCTTCTCTTTACATCTCTCTTACACTTCTTCTCCTTTTTATTCCTCTTACCTCTGCATTCCTCTCTCAGCTTTTCTCTGTCTTCTTCCTATGGCATCCTTTCCTGGAATTATTCTTACTTGCTTCTTCTAATGTCTTCATACATCTCTATATAATATGCTGCTTTCCCTGAAGCATACTCTATCTCAGTCATTATGACTACACCTTATCCATAAAGGTCTGCTAAGCATAATTACATTTTTCCATCCATGTTTTGACTTTGTAAACTGACTTTGTAAACTTCTTCATCTAAATGTTCTTGCATATTCTTCCACCTGTAATATATATATATATATATATATATATATATATATATATATATATATATATTTTGTTTGTTTGTTTGTTTTTTAACATATCCTTTTATCTGTAGGTATGTTTTGATAATTTATGTGATTCTATTCACCCAGGCTGTGCTTACAAACGATTGACTGAGATCAGTGAACTACCTTAATAAACAACTATAAATAAATAAATAACAAATTACCTGACTAGTACTACATTCTAAACTCCAAGCCAAGGAAGCCGGTAAAATGATGCACCTCGAGCAAAATGGTTAGTAGAAGAAGCCCAAGTACGTTTTTATTTTGACGATATGTTCATCAATGGTGTTATCAATTTGGAAGGTTTTAATTATATTTTTACACCTAACCCAAGGATACCAATCCTTTTTGGTAACCCAAAGATTCACAAGAATGTGCAAGATCCCCCCATGCACCAGCTTGTCAGCGCAAGGGGCAGTGTGACTTATGCAGGGGCTAAGGTGGTGGATACCATTTTGAAAAAAATATGTAACCAGTGAAACTCATATTTCCAAGGATTCCTGGTCATTGTTGGCCAGGGGTGAATCAGACACCATTTAGATCAGATAGTAATTTCCTGACAATTGATGTCATAGATTTGTATTCTTCGATTTCTCACTCCATTGCGTTGGAATGGATCCAAGTGATTATGACCATTAAACAGGCGCCGACCGGGGACATACTGATGGTTAGGGAGTTATTGGACATCAACTTGACCTGTAACTTTGTCTCTTTTAACAACCATTGGTTTCACCAATGGATAGGGGTCCCTATGGGGTCCCCTTGTGGGGCCAGTGGGGCCAATTTGGTGATGACATACTGGGAGAGAGAGTTTGTTTTTCCTAACCCTATAATAATTGAGAAATCACAACTGTATACTCGATTTTTGGATGATATCTTTATCATCCTACAGGGGAAGAAGGAAGTGGCTGATTCTCTGTTAGAAGGTTTTAATGCTTCTACAGACTTTCTGAAATTTACTTCAAATTTTTCTAAGGAGAGGATAGCTTATTTGGATGTGGAGTTATACAAGGATCTAACACAGGGTTGCTTTATAGCCAAAATCCATCATAAACAAACCTTTTCCAGTAGCTATTTGCACTTCAAGAACAATCATCCCTTCTATCAGAAGAGATCGATAGTTAAGGGTCAGTTGCTTAGGGCAGTGAGGATGGTGTCAATGGACAGTGACTTCTTAGAAGAATGCAACTTCATTCGGAGACTTTTCTTAAACAGGGGTTATCCAAGTCAATTGATCACAGATCTGGCCAAGGAAGCTTGTTCTAGGAGGGAGAATGGGTTTTATTTTCCTATTCTAGGTAATTCGGCAGCCCACCCAACTTCTACATCATTCAGCCACTAATTACTCATGTAGTTTCATTACTACCTTTAATGTGGATGCAGGGGACATTTTTTCCATCATAAAGAAAAATTGGTGTTTATTCTTACCTGACATGCGGAGTAACCTGCAGTCAGAGTATAGTCCAAAAGTGGTGTTTAGGAAGGGGCTGAATTTAAAGAACATCTTAGAAATGAAACCGAATCACTCTTTAGCCAGAGCAGGGATGTTCAAATGTAATATGTGTAAATATTGTTGGTTTGTCAAAGCAGGAACTTTTTTTACAGTTAGAGAAACTAAATGCAACATTAAGGGAATATTTAATTGCACCAGTTCGCATGTGGTATATCTGGCTAGGTGTTCATCATGTCCAGTGTTTTACATAGGCAAAACTGATAGGAAGTTGCAGGAACGCCTATATGAACATCTTTATGCCATCAGAAAGGAGAAGATGGAAAATGCACTGGCCAAGCATATTAAAGAGTATCCCAGTCATGAGTTTAGTTTTTCAGTGATTGACCAGGTAGCTCCAGCAAATAGGGGAGGTCCAGCATCACTATTCTTGGAACAAAAAAAAATATTATGGCAGTTAAAATTAGAAGCTTATCATTATCCAGGTTTAAATGGAATGTTATCTATTTCCTGTGTTTTGAAACTGAGGAGCCTAGTTAGATGAGATTATTTATTGATTTACTGCTGATATTTTTTATACTGTATGTTTTTTATTGTATAGGCTATCAAAATGTCTGGCGTAGGTTGAGCCTGTGCTGTTTAGGAGTATCAAGCAGTTTTATGCCTTCAAAGTTTTGATTGATTGAAACCACATGTTTTAAAGCAGTATTTAATTGTGTTACATTATTGTGATGTGGTTTCAATTTCTGATGAAGCTAGTGAGGAGTCACTGATGAAAAGCTTATTGTTTTGGAGCTTAAAATAAATCCAACTGGTTTTAAAATTAATTCAACTGGCTTACATTTTCGTCCTTCTACTAACCATTTTGCTCAAGGTGCATAATTTTACCGGCTTCTTTGGCTTGGAGTTTGGTTCGTTTGCGTCCTTTTTGAGTTTTTTGTTAGTACTACATTCTCTTTGGTCTGTATGAGTGAAAACGGACTGGCTCCAGCCAACAAAAGAGGTGTGTTCTACTTTACATACCACAGTCCCAGTCCACAGCTACCACGTCTCTCTCATAATGTCTACTATCTAAACCATTCCATAAATATGCTCATTCATCACACCCACCTAAAGAAACAGCATGTTTGCTCCTAATCATACCCCTGTCAGTTTACTCACATCTAATACTACCCAAATTAGTATACAATCTGCTTTATGCATTGCTATAGTAATCTTATTGCTTAAACACAATCAGTTCCTATAAACAGCATAGTAGTAACTGAACAGTTTTCTTGAATCTTTTGACTGGTTCCCTGTATTATAATGTGTCTATGCCAAAAAAACAACATACAAATTTACCAATCTACTATAACTTCAAGATGCCATATTTCCACAAATTTGTAGGTTTCTAAATGTAAATAAACAACTGTCTTATCCCAGAGCTCAATGTACTACTTTACCAAAGGGATAAAGCCTAGACCCAGTGAAAAGATCCAAAGGTGCCTTCATCCCAATATAGATTTCTGCATCTATGAAACATCAACAGGAAAGCTGCTAAATAGCACCATACCCTCCCTATGACATCACTAGGAAGAAATACAATAGCCAATCAGAATTTTGAAAAAAAGGTTAAACTAATATCTACCAACAATGACAATCTTACAAATTCAGTCCAAGAGTTTTCCCCGCAAAAGAGCTAGTTTTCCAGCAATGTCCTTTTTATAAAATATACAGCTCTACTACTAATGCTAAAGCCAGCCCACTTAGTCACTCTTTTCAAACAAACCTCTCAACAAATAATCCCAGATCTACTCCTCCTTACACACAATCTCAATTTTCATGACATTTAAAGCAAAGTTATTGAACAACTACTAGAACAGATCTCTGCAAATGCACTTAATAGAGCTGACACTTTACATCATTGGGTTATACCTTTGTTGCAAATATAATCTAGTAACCATTTTGTACCATATATTCAACCTAGCTTTCTACCCACGCACTATTCACACTGTATGGAAAACATTCATAATCAAACTACTTTCCAAAATACCTATTGCAGTAAAGGAGTGTGAATTTAGACATATTTCATTTTTATCAACACTGGACAAAGTCCTAGAAAAATTAAACTTTAGCCAGCTCTGTACCTATATAAAACATCATGGTCTCTTCTCCTCCTGTCAGCATGCCTTCTGGACAGCAGGAGCTTGATGATTACTATTTGGGAACTGACAGATGATACCCCTCCCCCAAGTATGAATAATAGTAAACTACCAGGAGTAGTATTTGTCAATCTTTTTAAAAAAAATGTAATTTAGTAAACTATGAGCTACTCTATCCAACATGCATAAGCAAAAAAAAAAAAAAAAAAAAAAAAAAAGAAGCAACAGGCTGGTTTAACAAGTTACTAATTTCCAGGACAATATGACTTAACACTGGTTCCACCCTTTCCTAGTCTGCATCAAATACACAAGGCAGCACCCTTAGGATCAGTTCTATTTTTCTATCAAAATACTCTGCAATGAAATTTGCTCCCTAGCAATACTTGTATGTGCAGATGACACAGTCATATAGAGAACTTTCACCAAACACAATAATAACACAATTAAAAATACTTGTATAATCTAAACATGTGGTTATCAGAAACTATTCTAAAATAAAATTAAAATAAAGCTAAGACTATGTTGTTTGGGGCATCAGAAATGCTCTCCAGAATTCCTCGTAACTGGGAAATACTTGTAAATATAACCTTTTTTACTGAAATAGTGTCAACTTTCTGTTACTTAGAACTCTGATTTAATCAAGGACTAAATTTTCAACACCATGTCACAGTAATGCAAACAAAAATAAACAAACTACTCCACTGACCTTCAGAAATATTCCATTTCTACCACAATAATGATGAGTTATAAGCAAAGATAAACACATGGCTGAACTCAAAAACAAATTTCCACTTATTACATCTTCATCGTTGCTATGGTGACCTCTCAGTGGCTGAATGTGGACACATTAGGAGTTTTGCCACCATTGGCCTTGAGAATCCTATACTAGTTCATTGACATGATGTTGCAGCATGCAGAGGAGCATATTTGGTTACCGTGGATTGCAGAGGACATAAACACCTTTATGTGGATACTCAATGGCATAGCTCATGCCCATGATGTCATGTGGGTCATTAACTGCATCTACACGGCTATGAAGGTACCTCCTAATCCATATGGCATTCAATATATCAGAAGTAAGGATTTTTACTCCAATTGTCAGGTGTTATGCAGTGCATGTATCTACAAGGCAATGAAGGTACCATCTCATCCATATGGCATTCAATATATCAAAAGTAAGGATTTTTACTCCATCAATTCTCAGGTGTTATGCAGTGCAGAGGGTATTATATATAGCATGCCTGTACACCATCCAGGCAATTCCCATCATCCCCTTTTTGCACACATGCAATCTTTTTTCTTAAAATATTTTGTTAAATTTTTAAAATTATTACAAAGTGTATCAAGACTTGACATATAAAAAAATCAGTAAACAAACTGAAACATATTGTTTTAAGATGATATAACAATACAATTATTTATATTATATACAAAATGCCTGAGACCAAATAAATAATAAACACAAGACATACATAAAAATGACAAAAATACATTACATTAATTAGATTTAAGATGAAAATGTTTCAATGAGAGCTAATACTTTTAATCAAGGATTATTCTTAAGTTTGTTAGGGTAAATCCTTTTCACTTTTACTGCTGCTTAATTGGTTGCTATGTCTTCCAAAAGGATAAAAACATCCTCTGTATGGTTTATCCAGTTTCTTGTAATAGTTTTCCTGGTCACAGCAAGAATTGTCCATATTCAATATTTTATTTCTAGTATATTAAACAGAACCATCTCTTTTGTTAAAATGAAGGTGTCATTCCACAAAGCTTTAAAAAAATCTTGTACCTTTTCCCAAAATTTATAAACCATAAAACAGTCAACATATGTGACCAGTTAGCCTTAATGTGTTTTTTTGCACCTCCAACATTTAGATATACTTTCTTTTCTCATCTTGGCTACCCTTACAAGAGTCACAAAAGCTCTAAACAAAATTGTCCATGTAAATAAACTCCAATATAAGGTGCAAGATGTGTTTTAATAGATGAAAGAAGGTCTGTTTTATTTTGTTCAGTTGAAGCTGTATGATACTCTAGTGAAGAAATTCCAGAAAATCTCATTTATGTTATAAGTATCTTTGGCTTGTATATAATGTAATTTACTATTAAAGTATCATGCTCTTGATGTTGATAAATAATTTCATTTAAAATTTTAATCCATTCTGGATTTCAACACAACATGAATTGGATAGAAGAGAGAACTTGGTCTGAATTGATGTTAAAATTAAATGTGTATTAATTGTATCATTCATTTTAATATTATAATGTTAAGGATATAGAGTCTGTAGATTTAACCATATTTTCATCAAAGCATTTATACCAGCAATACAATTGTTGACTTTTCTAAGATTTAAGTGTATGAGTTAGTAATTTATTATTATTTTTTTTCTTAAAAAAGGGAATAAGGGATTCAAACCAAAATCTATATTTTGAATTGATCAACATTATTTTCTTTAATGTTTTTACAATTGAATTTATATAATTTGAATTAGTTGAGGGAAATATAGGAATTTAAATATATTTACAAATATAAACCCAGAAGGGGTATATGATTTAATATTTATTGAATCTTAAAAATTAATTTTGATTGAATTGAACAGAAGATAATGTAAGATTTTCCAATTGGTCATATAATTATAATCAAATCGATTGAAAGGAGTTTTCATAATTATTGCTTTTGTATTAAGTTTCTATATTTGGAAAAGTTTACACCTCCAGATTTATATGGTCCAAATGATGATTTATACTTAATCTAGGTTTACTTGGATACCATAGGAAATTAATAAGTGATTTATTTATTATTTTTATGTGTTATGTGTTTCTCATTAGGTGGCATTATAAAAAATTAAGTTATATTTCTGGAAATAAAATTATTTTAATCATTTGTAATTTATCTTCAAAAGAAGTGAAAATCTTATTCCAGAAATTAATAAAATTAAAGAGGTTATTATTTTTATAATTGAAATTTATAGTTTCCTCTGTATTTCTAAAATGTGAATTGATAAGTATAATAAATTAATATAATCTTTGCCTACTATATACTTATCTGTATTTAATGAGTTAGCTTATCAATATGAAGATTGATGTAGAATTTTTAAAATGTAAATTTGACATCTTTTGAAATGTTCTTATAATTTTCTCAAGTTCTTCTAATGTTTCAAAATAATTTTTAATGTTAATAGTATATCATCAGCAAATAACATAATTTTAGAATTATAGTCTTTATTAATCTCTAAATCTTGAATTATTGTATTTGAATTTATTAGAATTACAGGTATTGTATGTCAATAGCTATGTTGAATAACAGAGAGAAAAGAGAACATGCTTCTTTAGTTCTTTTTGTTAGATTTATTAAATTTGATGTATATGAACCTACCTTTGCATATGCTTTATTATTATAATAGATTGATGTTAACATTGCAACACACTGGGAAGAAAATCAAACATATATAACACTTCAAATAGGTAATCCTAATCCAATGAATTAAAGGCTTTTTTCAATATCTAGACTAATAAATAAAGACTCAGCTTTCCTAGAATTCATCACATCTATAAGAGTAAGTAGTATTTTAATATTATCAGACGTGTGCCTTTTATGTATAAAGCCATATTGGTTCATAGATTAGATTAGTTAGATATAGCTAAACTAATTATATTTGGAACATTATTTTAATTATATCTGTTAATATAGACATAACAATTTGCAATCTACATTTAGTAGTGAGATATGTCTATATGAAGAACATCTCTGAGGTTATTTACCTTCTTTTATAATTGGAGTAATCAAGGAATAATTCCAAGAAGGTGGCAATTGAGGTAGATTTTGAACCTTTATCATGACACTATGTACATTTGTTATATTTTTTAGGGAATAATTTGTATATCTCTAGGATAATACTGTCATTTTCATCAGCTTTATTAGATTTAATGATTTTTAGTTTTTGATTAACTTCTTGTAGAGAAATAGGTTTTAATAGATTTGTTTTTGTGAGGAAGAGATTATTTTTACTATGGATGGTTATTTTAAATATTTTTTCTCTATTTATTATTCTTTAGTTCAAAGTTGAATAGTAATTGCTGAATGCCTCTAATATATCAGTAACTTCTGAATTTATCTTATTTGTTATAGGATATTTAGTTCTTGAATATTATTGTTATTTGTACGAAACATAATTATTTTTGTTATATTTTATGTGTTCATGAGATCTAAATTTGTAACCTATCTTTAGTTTTTTTTCTAAAGTTAATTCAGTTTTAAGAGATAATTATTCATTATATTTATTATTAAGGGCCTTTATATCTTCCATATTAACTCATGTTTTGTATTCTTCTTTTATTTTACTTTCTTTTAGTTTAATTTGGATATCTAACAAATTTTTATTCCATTCTTTTAATTTGTGTTTGAACCAAAAATTTGTTCTACCATAAATATATGGTTCAAATGAATCACAAACCATTATATTAGAATCAGAAGTATTATTAAATAATAAGAAATATTATATCTCTTCAAACAGTCATGTCTTATATTCTTTCATTTTGATAATATATGTTGGAATTCTGCTGTAGCGTTGTCGCCTCACAGTTAGATGTTTCCCGTTCGATTCTCAGTTAGAGCATCTTCTGTGTAGCGACATGCGTGAATGGGCATTCCTTCATTGAATGTTGTGCGTTAAGCCTGGCAAGCCAGTATGTAAAAATCTACTGCCAATCGTTAGCAGACCGGAGTTCCGCTGTGGCGACCCCTAACTGGGAAAAGCCAAAAGACACAAAAAAAATGTTGGAATTCTGGAGATATATCTCAATCCTATAAATCAGTTTCTATATTTAAAACTAATGGACTATGATCTGAAAATGGGCAACATATTATATTGAACTTGCTAATTTAGATGTGATATCTTGAGAAATCAGTAACTTATCAATTCTTGAATGAGTGCTAAAATTGAAAGAAAAATTGGTGAAATCTAAAGAATTTCTTCTATGAAACTAAATGCCTCCTTAATATTATAAGAACCTTTCCATCTTTTTAAAGAATTAGCAATGGGAAGTGATTTAAATTTTCTACCAGGGATGGATTCAGAATCATCTTAAAGGCAGTTAAAATCATTACAGTTTTACAGTTAATTTTTCTCCCATTTCAGGAAACCAATATAGATTGGTCATGTTCCATATTCTATTCCTATATTTTATAATTAATGTGAATAAACCCTCTTTTTCTTCATGTTTAAATAAAAATTGAAGCATTTGAATCTCTTTTTTCCATAGAATGGTTACTTCTCGTATTTTTTTAGATTTGAAAAAAAATGGAGCTAAGGTCAGATATGTATTGGATTTTCAATACTAATTATCATTTTCATAAGAAAAAATGTGTCTCTTGAAGGACTATAATATGAGGTTTATTTAATTCTAAATATTTTAGTAGATTTGCCCACTTTTTAGAGTAATTTAAACCATTAAGATTTAATTATACTAAGTTTAATTCCATAATATAGAATAAAAAAGAAGTTATATTAAACACAGGTATATTAATGTTAAGAAAAAAATAATATAAAAAGGTTATATGTAAGCTTGTGTTTAATTTATATATGAAGAAAATGGTCTCAGCAAAAGGAAAAAAAAATTAATATTAACAACAAAAAAATTCCATTCCATAAAAATATATACATGGAATAACTATAATTCCTAGTCTTCAGTTGAGAAAAAAAATAAAATCTAACACTCACTAACCATCAAAGAAATGAATAAGAAAACATTTTTTCATAACAAATTATTGGAGCTCTGCAATAACAAAACTACTATATAGGGAATTAATTAAGAAAAATAATTTATTTACAAAATATGACAGAGAAAGTAGCAATATATAAATAATTAAAATCAGTATATTAATACTTCTATTTCTCCTCTCTTTAACCTTTGACTTAAAGCTAGTTATTATGTTTCTAAATTTTCATATTATAGGTTCATAGGTAGGTTCATAGGTAGATACTAAGATATTAGCCCAAGCGCCTAGGTAAGCCTAGCCAACAAGGCTCCCAGGCTTACACCTCCCAAGAAAGTTATTTTCCTGTGCCCCTGTTGAGCAGAGACACAGAAGTGATCCCTTGGGTGTATTTCTGATTTCCCATCCACTTTTCAAGATTTTTCTTGAAGAGTGCTAATGAGGAACTTTGCTTGACATAGATGGGTAGCTTGTTCCAGAGTATGGGAAGTCTCTGGGACAGGAATCTATCCATCCAGCATGTCCTGTTTATTGTGGTGACAAGGTTTAGGTCCCTAGAGCAGGAAGCTCAGAGGGAATTGGGATTTCTTTAGTTGTAGCATGTCCAACAGCTCTGGGTTTGACATAGCTTTATATGTTAGGCAAAGATCACTTCAGAGTAGGCAATATGCTATGGAGTAAAACTGGAGTTTTTTGAGATGGTCAGTGTAGGGCTTATGTTTGAGGCCAGTAATCCTGTTTGTGAGGTACATTCCAAAAAGGGTGTTGTACTCTATAATGGGTATAATGAGTGTTGAATATAGGGGAACAATGACCTCTTTTTTCCTAGATGAGAACCCTTTTGTGATGAGGTGTGCCATGTTGAAGGATTTCATGACTACTGTGGTGATGTGATTATCAAAGAAAGACTACTGTCCACCTGGGTCCCCAGGTCTCTTATCACACATTCAGCATTAAGCAGACTGCCACCTATGTTGTAGTTCATGGATACAGAGTTTTTACCAAAGGGGATGACAATGCACTTTTTGGCATTGAGCTTGAGGCCATGGCTCTGACACCAGGCATCTGTCTCAGTGAGGCCCTTCTGTAGGATGTCCACATTATTTGGGGACTTAACTATGGCTCCTAGTTTGCAGTCATCTGCAAACTTCATTAGCAAAAGGCCTTCTGTGTTAGCCTGTACTTCAGAGAAGTAGATAGCAAACAGGAGAGGTCCCAGGACTGAACCCTGTGGTACTTCACTTGTCACTGGTTTGAAGTCAGATTTGGAGTCTGCAACTTTTACAGTGTGGGTTCTGTCAGTGAGCCAATTGGCAACATACCTTGTGACATAGGGATTTATACCTAGTTTAGTGAGTTTAGCTATAATTCCAGAATGTGGGATGGTTTTGAAATCCTTGGTGAGGTAAAGATAGGCTGAATGAACCACCTTACCCTCTTCTACAACTTTGGTGGATGCCTAAAAAAAGTCGATCAGGTTCAGTAAGCATGATCTTCCTTTCATAAACCAGAACTGGGTGGAGTCCAGAGTTTGGAGGTTACCAATGTCTTTGTTTATGAGTTCCATGATGATACATTCCATGGCCTTACAGACCAGGCTTGTCAGGCTAAGAGGGTGATAGTTCCCGGGATCAGTGGTGGCTCCCCCTTTGTGGAGTGGGATAACTGTTGCTGTGCACCATTCAGTGGGCATAAAGCCTGATGTGAGACTATGATTGAACGTAGTTCTTAGGTGGGGAGCCAGTTCATTCTGAAGTTCATATTAAATGCAGCCTGGGATGTTGTCTGGTCCCATGGATGCTGTGTTTTTGGCTTTAGAGAGTGCAGCTTTTACCTGCATAGCTGTGATTACAGGGACTCTGCATTCTTCCTGTATAGATATGGGCCCTTTAGGGGGTGAGAGGGGGGTAAATTTAGCATGGAACCTATCTGCCAGGACGTTGGCAATATCAGTTGGTTCTGTAATGTTCATGCCATTGTGCTGTAACTCAGAGCAGATCTGGGTGTTGTCATTGAGATTCTTGACATAGTTATAGAATGTTTTGTGGTTGTCTCTAGAATCAGTGGCAATTTTATTTTCGTAGCTAGCTTTGGATGATCTTATAAGGGATGTCAGCTTCTTACTGAAGCTGACCAGGGAACTCCTCTACTCATGGGATTTTACTCTCTTTTGCACCAGTTTCTTCTTTCTGTTGTAGAGTTTGTTTATGGCTGGGGACCACCCGATTGGCTTCCTTTTTTGGAGGATAGTGTCTTGGTTCTGTTTGGTATAGCATGATCCATGCACTCATGTAAGTGCTTATAGAGGGAAGCTCAGCAGTCATAACTGTATTGTCCATGTCCATGGGTGTCATGAAGTTTTCCACTTCTGTCTTAAGAAGCATGAAGTTGGCTTTGGAGAAATTTTTTACCATGATTTCCTTAATGGGGGGTGGGGGGGTGTGGATATCTAGGTTGATTAGCTTATGGTCAGATCTGACCAACGAGGAGTTGACTTCAGGTGTGGATCACTGGTTATTCATGTTGATAATGACTAGGTCTAGGATATTTTTGCCCCTGGTAGTGGTATGGATAAGTTGATCCAGGGCATTGGAATTTATGATTTCCAGAAAGTGTTGAGTGAAGGAGTTGGTACGTGAGTAGTTTTCCCAGTTAATGGTGGGGTAGTTGAAATTGCCCATTATTAGGGTGTTTGGTTGAACCCTAATATTTTCCAGTGTATCAAGAAAAGAGGAGGGAGAATAAGAGGAGTGGGAATCATGGGGCATGGTGGGGGATCTGTAGCAAGCTACAATTTGGATTGCAGTTTTGCCCAGAGTTAGTTGCACTTGGATAACCTCAGATGCATTATGCTGAGCAACTAGCTTGGAGGTGTGGATATCCTTAATGAATATGGACATACTTCCACCTTTGGTGTTCTGGTCCAGGTTAGGTGGCCGAAAAGTGTGGTATGAGTTATAGCCTGGTAGTGCAGGGGTGCTCTCTGGAGACTTGAACCAGGTCTCAGTCACTGCACAGACATCAGTGTTCTCCATTTTAAGCAGTGCCTCAAGGGAGTGCACTTTCGAGATTTAGACTTCTAGCATTGAGTAGCATTACACTCAGTTTTTGCTTGCCTGTTATGGTGGTGAATTTGTCATTTGAACCTTGCCTAAAAAGGCACTATAGGGGCAGCGAGAGCCTTAGCCAGTATCCGGAATCCCAGAGGTGACAGGTGTGGGCCATCTCTGGCAAAGCATTGTGGTCTGTCAACCATGTCGTCCTAGGCAGACAGATACTGGATCGCCTTAGAATGACACCAGAACCTTAGCCAATTGTTAAAGTCAATCATTTTGCCCTTGTACTGTGGTATCATTTTGGGCAATGGCAGAATGCTACTCAGGGCTCAGGTCATACCTGCCTGGGCTACAAGATTGGAGAGCTCTTCCATGTCTCTTTTCATGTAGTCCAAGGAGGTACGTCTCAGGTCATTCACAAAAACATGGTCAATGACAGAGTCATATCTGTACTTGTTGTGGAATGACCTGAGTGCGTGGGTTATGTGGCGGATCCTGGTACCTGACAGGCAGCTGACAGTAACCTTCTGCTTGTTTAGCCTGGTGAATGGGACATCAGTGTGCCTGACTATAGAGTCATCTATGACTAGTGTGTTGGGTACATTGTTTTGCCTTATGGGCTGTGGTCGAGTGGCACACTGAGTCTGTAGGCTATGTGTCATTTGGTTTGTGTTGGGGGTTGGAGGTTGCTTGTATTTCTGCTTTGGAGGTCTCTGTTGGTTGAGCAGATTATTATTGAGAACCTGCACAAATGTTTTTTGTGTTTCTATGTGTGGATTTTGGTGGTTTAGGTTTAGTGGGACTATGTGATACATGTGGTGTGGTGCAAGTGTTTACCTTCTCCTCTTGACTGTCAAGTTCAGTCTTGGAGAGAGCTTTACTTCCAGTTTGGCTAGATAAGTGCATCTCTCACAGGTTGTGGTGTTGGGTGGTAGGAGGAGAGGGTTGTCTGTGTACATGAGGCAATTGCTACATTGCCCCAAGATGCCCATATTCATCAGATAGACAGGAGAGAACACTGGGAGCTGACCGTTGGACATGCCTGAATAAAAATCTACTTTCCTTAGACAAGTGAGGAAAGTGAGTATAAGATCTGTTTTTCTCTAAGCAAGTGAGGAAAGTAAGTACAAAACTGTTTTCTTCTAGGTAAAGAGGAAGGCTGAGTGCTGTAATAATTTGTAGCTTATTTAGTGCTAACAAGTTCTGAACCAGTGCTGAGCACGAATAAGCAAATTCAATTGCTTAAACTAAGAATCTGTACCTAGATCTTGTGGTAGATAGGCTACCTAGTGCTTACCATTCCCGTTAATAAGCTAGAAGGCTTCCCTCCAACACAGAAAGGCTTGGGGGGGGGGCTCAGAAGCTTACAAAGAGTCCTGGATATAGCAAATCTGTATCTGGACTAGACTAGTTACAGGAAAGATTGGAAACAAATACAAACACAGGCTTTTAAACTAGAAATTTGAAAGAGATGGAAAAACTACCCAAACGGCCAATAAACTACAGTTTCTGTGCTAGAAACCACTCTTTTGGTAGATAGGATACCTAGTCCATAGGTTCATAGGTTGATACTAGGCTATCTGCCCTAGGGCATTTATAAGCCTAGCCAGAGTGTGTTTGGCTATCACCACCCTTTCAGATTTTTTGACTGTGCCTCTGTATAGTAGGTCACAGATGATAGCCCTTCTAAGGTTAGTTTACTGTGCCTCTGTCTAGTAGGGACACAGAAGAGATCCCAGGGGTAAACTTACGATCACCCATCCATTCATCAAAATTTCTCTTGAAGAGGTTCATTGAGGGGCTCTGCCTAACATGGATTGGGATTTTGTTCCAGAGTGAGGGGAGCCTCTGGGATATGAATCTGTCCCTCCAGCATGTCCTATTTATTTCTGTGCTAAGATTTAAGTCCCTGGAGCATGGAGCTGTAAGAGATTTGGATTTCTTGAGGTGGAGCATGTCCATTAATTCTGGGTTGGGCTTTATACATCAGGCACAGATCGCCTCTGAGTAGGTGGTAAGTAATTGAGTAGAGCTGGAGTTTCTTTAACCTAACTGAGTAGGGCATCTGTTTGAATCCCTTGATCCTCTTGGTGAGGTACTTTTGGGGTCTTTCCAGTTGCTGCAGGTGTCGGGTAAGGTACATCCCAAATGGGGCATTGTATTCAATTATGGCCCTGATGAGTGATGAGTAGGGAGACACAATGACCTCTCTTGATCTAGATATGAACCCTTTCGTGATGAGATGGGCTATGTAGAAGGTCTTTCTAACCACTTTGGCAATGTGATTGTCAAAGGAGAGATTGCTATCTACTTGGGTCCCCAAATCCCTAATTACTTCTTCCATACTTAATGGATTTCCACCTATGTGGTAATTTGTGGGCACTTTGTTTTTCCCAAAGGGGATGACTATGCACTTTTTGGCATTTAGCTTGAGGCCATGGCACTGCCACCAGTTATCTGTCTCTGTGAGACCCTTTTGGAGGATGCTTGCATCAGTTGTTGAGTCGATTATGGCACCCAGTTTGCAGTCATCTGCCAAGTTTGTCAGCCATAGTCATCCCGTGTTTGCCTGTACCTCAGAGAAATATATACCAAACAAGAGAGGTCCCAGGACTGAGCCTTGTGGGATGCCACTCGTAACTGGTTTAGAGTCTGACATAGCACCTGCAATTCTGACCATGTGGGCTCTATCCCTGAGCCAGTTTGCAACCCATCTTGTGACATAGGGGTTGATATTTAAGCTGGTGAGCTTATTTATGATGCCCGAGTGGGGTATTGTGTCAAAGGCTTTTGCGAGGTCCAGGTAGGCTGTGTGGACTACCTTCCCTTCATCTATGGCCTTACTGACTGTTTCAAAGAAGTCTACCAGGTTTAAGAGGCAAGATCTGCCTTTAACAAAGCTGAATTGGGTAGGATCCAGTGTTTGGAGGTTCCCAATGTCTTTGCTTATGAGTTCCATGATGATACGCTCCATAGCTTTGCAGACCAAGCTAGTCAGGCTTATAGGGCAATAGTTTCTGGGGTCCGTTGTGGCACCACCTTTGTGGAGTGGGACCACTGTTGCTGTACGCCATTCCTTGGGTACATATCCTGTAGTAAGGCTGAGATGAAACAGTTCCTTTATGTGAGGGTTCAGTTCTTGGAGCTCATTTAAGACGCAGCCCGGGACACCATCTGGTCCCATTGATGCTCTGTTTTTTGCTTTGGAGAGGGCAGCTCTCACCTGTGCATCCATGATGTCAGAGAGGTTAAACTCTGTTGGGATAGACATTTGCTCTTTTGGGGGTGAAGGGGGGGAGAAGTTTGCACTGAACCTGTGTGCCAGGATGTTAGCTATGTCTGTGGGTTCAGTGTATTTTTTGTCATTTTGCACTAACTCAGAGCATATCTGGGAGTTGCCACCCAGGTTCCTGACATAACTAAAGAAGGCCTTGTGATTTTCTTTAGTGTCTTGTGCGATTTTTCTTTCGAAACTGGCCTTAGATGATTTTATGAGGGATCATAGTTTATTGCTAGTACTGATCAGAGATGCCTTCCCTTTTTGGGATTTTGCTCTATCATGTAGTAGATTCCTCCTTCTGTTGTATAGCTTATTTATGGCTGGGGTCCACCAGACAGGTCTCCTACCTTTGGATGAGTGAGTCTTGGTTTTGTTTGAGATAGCACGATCCATGCATTCCTGTAGGTGTCCATAGAATGCGCTCATAAAGGATTCTGCGGTTTGGGCCGTATTTTCCACTGGCCCGGGGGCTTTGAAGGATTCCATCTCGGTTTTGAGAAGTGTGAAGTTTGCTTTTGAGAAGTTCTTCACAGTGATTTCCTTGGCTGGGGGTGGGGACGGGATATGGATGCCCAGTGAGATTAATTTATGGTCAGATCTTACTAATGAGGGGTATACTTCTGGTATGGAACATAGAGTCCCCATGTTGGTGATGATCAGGTCCAATATGTTTTCCCCTCTTGTGGGAGTGGTGATCAGTTGTTCCAGAGCATTTCAGTTTATAAATTCTAGGAACCATTGGGCGAGGGTGTTGGGGCTTGAATAGTGCTCCCAGTCAATGTTTGGGTAGTTGAAGTCACCCAATATAATAGTGTTTGGAGAGACCTTCATATTCTCCGGTGTTCCCAGGAAAGCTGAGTGGGGTTCCTGAGTTTGGGAGGGTGGTCTGTAGGAGGCTACAAACTGAAAGACAGTTTTGCCCACTGTTAGTTGCACATGGATGGTCTCCGATGCTTCATGCAGTGCCACTAACCTGGAGGTGTGGGTATCTTTGATGAATATGGATACCCCCCCTCCTTTTGTGGTTCGGTCCGAGTTTTGGGGCCAAAAAGCATGGTATGATGCATAACCTAGTAGTGCTGGGGTGCTCTCGGGAGCCTTGATCCAGGTTTCTGTTACCACACAGATATCGATATTCTCCATACTGAGGAGAGCCTTGAGTGCGTGCATCTTGAGGTTAAGACTTCTGGCATGGAGCAGCATTACCGTTAGTTTCTTTTTTCTTGTGTTGTCTGTGGAGGTGGGTTTGTCTTTTGAGCCTTGCCTAAAACAGGCACTATAGGGGTGGCAAGGGCCTTTGCCAGTATTCGAAAGCCCAGGGGTGACAGGTGCAAGCCATCCCTAGCAAAGCAACGTGGCTTGTCGAGCGTGTCATCCCAGGCTGACAGACACTGATAAGCTAGAAGGCTTCCCTCCAACACAGAAAGGCTTTGGGGGCTCAGAAGCTTACAAACAGTCCTGGTTACAGCAAATCTGTATCTGGACTAGACTAGTTACTGGAAAGGCAGAAAACAAGCTTACATTTTTTTTTGAAAAGTGGAAAGGGAGAAAGGAGAAACAGAAGATAATTAAAAATTAAGGACCTAAGTGGCTTGCCCTTCACAAATGCTCTCTCTGTATTAGGTAGAGTGAACTAGTGACATTAGACTGGAATAGAGCTGGGATAGAGCTGAACAGATGGGATTGGTAGGAGTGTCTGAAGTCAAAATATGATCTCACTGTACTCGGTTGAGTGAGCAAATGAGATAGACCCAGGAGGAGTGCTCAAACACAAATTTACAGGAGAAGCAGGCAATTCCAAAGCCACCAAGATTAATACCAAAACAAGAACAGGGAGGGCGGGTGAGAAACTAACTGCAGAGACAGAGAAAGGCCACAGTATTCTACGAAACATTAAATAGAAAAATAAAAAACTACAGAGAGACACAGACACAATATTCAATGAAACAATTAAATAGACAGAAAAATAAAATGCAGTACAACTTTGACACTGCAAGTTTGTACTTAACTCAGCTAGTAATGCAGTTGGTTGTAGGTATGTAGCAGAAGCCAAACAACTTAGGTATTGAGAAGTAATAAATTCAAAGATATGCAGCTTACACTTATAAATACAGAGAAACCCTCTAGGCTAAGAGTTTAACACTGAATATCAATGAAGTGAAACACAATAGCCCCCACTAACTGCTGAGACAGAGAGAGACCACAGTATTCTATGAGACAATTAAATAGAAAAATAAATGACTACAGAGAGACACAGACACAATATTCAATGAAACAATTAAATAGACAGAAAAATAAAATGCAGTGCAATCTCTAACACTGAAAGTTTGTATTTAACTCAGCTAATAATGCAGTTGATTGTAGGTATGTAGCAGAAGCCAAACAGCTCCGGTATTAAGCAGTAATAAATTCAAAGATATGTGACTTACACTTATAAATACAGAGAAACCATCTAGGCTAAGAGTTTAACTGTGAATATCAATGAAGTGAAACACCATAGCCCCCACTAACTACAGAGACAGAGAGAGACCACAGTATTTTATGAGACAATTAAATAGAAAAATAAATGGGTTCCTTTCAGCATTTTGAATGGTGAAAATGCCGAATTTAATTTCATCAAACTGAAATATTCGAAATCTCAGAAGAGCGAACTGACGGAACATCAATTTCTTTCCCAGGGAAAGAAATCGATGGGCCGTCATCAGCATTTGCTATTTCCTCCACTGTGGTGTGGTCTTGAAGTTGATATATTTAAGTAGAGGGGTGTGGGGGGTACCCCACCTCTGTTAGTGTTTAAAGTATTAATTTTTTATTTTTTTTTGCACAGAACAATTATTTCTTTCCCTGGGAAAGAAATACATGTTCCTTCAGTTTGCTCTTTTGAGATTTCGAACACTTCAGTTCGATGAAATGGGTCTATACTGAATTAGCAAAAGCTTACAAAAGCAAATATTAATTCATCGACCCTTTTTAAGCAAAAGCTTAAAATCTCGAACACCCGGATCAGTGAATTTTTCCCTGGGAAAAAATTTGCTGTTCCGAGAAATACAAACACACACAAAAGAAGCACACCAAAAAAACAGCAATCTACACACATACACTTACAATCCTACATCTAACCCTACACTAAACTGTACATACACTATCTATCCACTTACCTTAACCCAAACTCTAACCCTAAGGTCCGTCACTATCTCACACTCACCTGACCCGCACCCTAACCCTAACGTCCACACAATCGCACACTTACCCTAACCCGATGTGTCACTTTCCACCACAGTGCTAAAAATAGCAAAGCCACAGAAATGGCCAACTGATTTCTTTCCCTAGGAAAAAATTTGTTGTTCTGCAGCTTTGCTATTTTCAGCACTCATTGTTTTAGGGTCGATATTAGAACTTTTGATGTTGTAAAATTTCGGTGTTCTAATATAGACATGATGAAATTGCATTTGGCATTTTCAGCATTCGATATGCTGATATAGACCCAAATAAATAACTACAGAGAGACACAGATGCAATATTCAATGAAACAATTAAATAGACAGAAAAATGAAATGCAGTACAATCTTTAACACTGCAAGTTTGTACTTAACTCAGCTAGTAATACGTTGATTGTAGATATGTAGCAGAAGCCAAACAACTCAGGTATTGAGCAGTAATAAATTCAAAGGTATGTGGCTTACATTTATAAATACAGAGAAACCCTCTAGGCTAAGAGTTTAACACTGAATATCAATGAAGTGAAACACAATAGCCCCCACTAACTGCAGAGACAGAGAGAGACCACAGTATTCTATGAAACAATTAAATAGAAAAAGAAATAACTACAGAGAGACACAGACACAATATTCAATGAAAGAATTAAATAGACAAAAAAATGAAATGCAGTACAATCTTTAACACTGCAAGTTTATACTTAACTCAGCTAGTAAAGCAGTTGATTGTAGGTATATAGCAGAAGCCAAAAAACTCAGGTATTGAGCAGTAAGCAGCAAAATTGATGCCCTATTAGATTAAATTTAGAACAATATTTCTTTATTTCTCCTCTCCCCCTCATTCTCTCCCCTCCCCTTTGATATAAATCCAAGTGCATAAAGATATAAAAGGATGTGATATTATTATTAACATGACAGAAAATTATATCATATTAAATTAAAAATGTTCTACTTAGACTCATTTGTGGGGGCAATATAATCTGCACTACAGCTTGTCATTTAAGTTATAAAATGACTACTGTGCAATTCTATAACTGTACAATATTACTGAACATTGTATTAAGTATGTTAAATACAAAATTGTATAATGTGTATTGGATATTAAAATCTAAACAATTTATGAATTATAAATATTATAAAGTTTTTAAGAAAAACTAAACTTATGCTATCTTTATTTCAACATTATTATATTTCAAAGCCTCCCAAGTAGGAGAACACACAGGTGCAAGTGAATTGCATAAATAAACTATCAAAAGGCCTCAAAGCTTTTTGCATATATGACTTAATCAGCTGTTTCATTATACGGCTGGCAGTTATCATGCAGCTTTGGTTGTTGGTTAACAACTTTGAAAATGGCTTGTAGATGACGAAAACTTTGCTATAGCCTTGAAGCCAATTATTAAACATAGAAAGTCAAAAGCATTTAATAAACAGCCACATACCTTTGAATTTATTACTGCTCAATACCTGAGTTGTTTGGCTTCTGCTACATATCTACAATCAACGTATTACTAGCTGAGTTAAGTACAAACTTCACTTTTATGAATGACTGGAATGCCAGGTGTGAGAGGTGAAATGGTAAATTTGTTGGTACTTTACAAGAAAAAATATTTTCTGACTTCTTTAAATTTCACAGAAATTTGTGATACTGCATTTAAGTCATCTAAATATGTAAAGAAGTATAAATAACCAGCATTTAAAGCTTAGCATTTCAATATTCTGATGCTGCTTATGTAAATTTGCCAGTAGTGTTGACAACTGCATTTAAATCCTTAACTGATTTATTGCTTTGTTTTGCTATGAAAGGCAAGGCTACATGAAACGCAGCTATGAATTAAGATTACGTTCTCATCCTCTCTGCAATAAAGATGGAGTAAAATATTCTTTTTTTATAGCAGCAGGATTAATTGCCAGTCCAGGATTGTGAGCTGTACCTCACAGGATGAACTACAGATTTCTTTGTATCTGTGGTATGTAATACAGTTAGGGACAGATTCATCTGCAAAGTATATGAGAAGTTAAGCTTAAAAAAATGTTGGTGGGTCCCCTCCCTTTGATTCCAAGGCAAGGAAATGAAAGTTTTATAAAGCACAAGCAGGTTTTTGATAGCTACATGATACTGGAACCATATCATAGGGAGAAAAGCAACCGAAGAAATGAGTTAAACTGCAGAAGAGGATGGAGTTTTCATTTAACAGTTTCTATAATAAAACATATTACATCAACCCTCCTTCTTCCAACACTCCTCTAATCAGCTCAAATACTGATTAACCTAAAGCCTTGCAATCCAACCTCTTTGGCCAATGTTATAATAATGTTGCAAAAGTTGCCACCAGTTTACCTTATTCAGCACGCCACTGCCTTGTTATTAAAAACCTTTTATGGATAGAACTTCCCCACTTCTTATCCTTCTCACAGCTACTAAACACACAAATTCCTCCACAAGCACAGCCAAAGCCCAGGCTTAAGTAACATTCTTCAGTATTACTCCCCACATAGACAACTCCATTCTACTAAAAACTACTTTTGTAAATAACCCCATCAAACCATTCATCTGGTGACTATATATACTCCCCCTATGAATCTAAACTATAGAACTCCTTGCTCCTCATACTTAGGCAAAATGACAATAACAAACTTTTTAGAATAAACTAAAACAACACTTACTAGACACGTGGCTCTGCACTTATTCCACATTAGGTTTCACGTTTTTAGACAACTTTTCTTCCCTCTTTCCTTCCAGAAGGCCTTCCTTCATTCTGTTCCTCCTTTGCCCTTCTCTACTCTTACTCATACTCCACAGTCAAAATGCTTTCTGCCTACTTTATTCTAGGCCTATTTTTTCCTCTTCTTGAGGCCTGTTCTTTCTCTAATTTTCAGTCTTCTTTCCCTCCTTTCTCTTTCCCAAATCCACTTTAACTCCTCTTGACCTAGACTCTCCTCTCCTTACCTTCTCTCTACACAATCTATCTGGCTATTACTAGAGAACATCTCTTTACTGCTCCTACGCATGGTCTGTACTGTATTGGAACTACTATTCCTATTGTGCTCTAATTCTGCTACACGACTATACATAAATGTGACTGATTTTTAACATTGCTGTACTGTGAATCAGTAATTGTAATTTTCAAGATTATCTCCAGCTTTTACTGTTATTATTCATAATTTACTCTGTACTACTTTATCCTGCTAGGAAAATTACTGTGACCTTATTTTTTCTTTTGTGTACGTTGTCTTTTTTCATATTGTGTATAAAGCTTTTCTCCTCAATTTCCAGGCCCCCTCTGAAAATAGTTTGCTTTTGTTGACTCAGAATATTACAGTAAACAAATATAAATAAATAACTGTGCAGTGTTGTGATTGTTAATAGTCATGCAAATTCATGGGTAATATGTTCTTAGGGAATTTTGATGAATGCATGCTACTCTGTCTCTTACTAGACTTCAAAATTCCCTTTTAGTCAGCATGAATAGCTTCATTGATCGGAGTGTCAAGACTTTGGCCTACTAGCCTTTAAGAAGCTTGACTAATTTAACTCCAAGTTGATAGTTTTACTTCCTACATATTTATGACTTTTTTATTGTCAGTCGTCCATAAACTTGGAAGGCACTGGGAAATGTAGCTGCCATCTTTTTTTTTTTAAATTTGAACCGGCAGTACCTTTGTCAAATAACACAGTTTCTGTTTGTGGGCAATAAGCCACCGCAGTCCAGGTCCTGCCATTTGATCCAATTTTAGCAGAACCATCAGTAAACCATGCATGTTTCTGTTTTTCCGCATCTAAATTATCAAATGGTAGTGCTTCAGTGATTGATTATTTTGGTAGCTCGTGTTGCTGTTGTTTTATCGCATCAGCATCATCCAAAATTATCAGTCCAGCCAACTGTTGTTGTACTTGAGATACTCAAGGTAAAATGTTGGCCCTTTCCTGTAAATACCACTTCCATTTTTGTACAGTCGAAGATTGTGCTATTAATGCTGGTATTATGTAATGCTGTATCTGCTTACCCTTGGAGCTTTTCTCCCCGGGCCTCCGCTGAAAATGGACATGCATCCAGTCGGAATATCCCGGTCAACAAATGTAAAATAAATAAAATAAAATACATTTTTCCTGTGGAGTTGCAGCTCCCCTAGTGGTCTGTTGTAGGTTTAACATTTAAAGTAAAATTAAAGGGATCTAATTCGTATTATGGAGTTATCACTTACCCAAAAATTAAAAGCACGGGGCGACTTTTCTGAAACCTTAGTTTCGTGAACACCTGGATTATTGGAATTTTACTCTGGGAAATGAGCCACTTGGCTACCATGACAAAATAAACAAAACAAAGCAAATCAAACCCACCCAAGAGAGGGCTTCACATCCACACCCCTTCCATGTGGGAACTGTGCCCTCCACACCCCACTAACTAAATATACCAACTCTGAGATAGCACTATAGTGGAGAAAAGGACAAAGTTCACCATGATGATCAAGTGGTTCATTTCCCGGAATAAAACTGCAGTGATCCGGGTGTTCGTGAAACTAAGTTTTTGGGAGAGTCATCTCAAGCTTCTCATTTTCTGGTAAGTGAAAATTCAATAATATCAGGTAGACCCAGTGAAAGCAGGCATTGCTCTACATATCAAGCTGATGTCACCAGTAGGTAACCAAGAATAGTTAAGCATTCCATCCCTATAATTTTTCTCATAAAAGAATCATTGAACTTTTTCAAATTACATTTGGTCAGTTGTACAAAGGCAACGGCATGACTCAATGCATCAAATAATGTGCCAAATCTCTGAGCTATAAAGTTGCACAATTATGTCCTCAAAGCAATTAGGCATGCACCTTAAAATTAGAAGGCATACTAAATGTGCTTGACTTTGATGGATACGTACTGATCAACATTTAATTTGCTTTCTACCTAAGATCTTTGCAATGATAATTTTCATTTTTTTTTTTGTTAAATTTCAAGATACTAAATCTACTGACATAATGGTAAAACCATTGCTACTGAACCAGATTTCTACTTTTTGTACACCATCTAGGAGAATGTCTTCATCTTTATTAGAAGTAATTATGCTATCCCCACAATCTCACTTGCAGTTATTAACATACTTGGTAATCTAGAGCCCATCGCCCATATTGTATCTGAGAATAGTAGTCCTAAAAGAAGTGACCTCACTACAGAACACCTTCTGAATTCCAGTGATATCTCTCATTGTGGCTGATAGGTAACTTCACACCCTGACTTCTTGTATCCTTTTGTTTAACCTTAGTGAATTACATGCAAAATAGTATTTATTACTTTGAATTTGTCAATTATTTCCTTATGTGGAGCAGTGTTGATTGCTTTAGGAATGCATGAACAGCATGCATTGTCAGTCCTGCAGCAAGTGCTGCTGTTTCTTCTTCAAAGAATGCCACAGAATTCAGAAATCCAGATATCCACTTATGAAGCCCATACTCTTCCACAGAAAACTTGTCAGGCTGATGGGTCTAAAACTGTTTCAGTGTGATGTAAGCCCTTTCCCATGGCACCTGAGGTTTCATTTTTCTTGTTGTGCTATCTGTAACTATATAAGGGATATCTCCCCTTGTCTGTATAACACTTGAAATATGCCCTTCCATACTGAGAAATCTGCGCAGTATTTTTCTGCATGTGTATTCGCTATGTCCTGCAGCTGGACGATAACCTCAATGTTTATTGACATGCTGCATTCATATATTATTCTCTTCCAATTTTCTATTGTAACAGAATAACTCTGAGAACAAGTTGCGTGGCTCACTTTACTTTTTTGATAAAAATGTAAGTATTTTCTGTACTTCATTGAAACGAGTTGCATTCTGCCTTATTTTTGATCTTGTTCAATACTTTATTTAAGCTAGACTTGTTTTCTGCCTTATTTTGATCCTGACCATGCACTATTTAATCCAGACTTGTATTCAGCCTTATTTGAGCATACCACATACTTTATTTAAAACAGACTTCTATTCAGCCTTGTTTTCATCATTCCATGTACGTTATATAAGCTAAACTTGTATTCTGGATTGTTTTGATTATGCCTTGTTCTCTCTCTCACTGAATTTACCACTCACTCTCAGCTCTCCTTCCAGTCTGCATTTATTCCATGGCATCATCTCTTTGCCATCCATGTCATCAGTTAATGGTCTCCTCTCCTGTTCAGCTGGTGAATCTGGGAATCTTGAGGCAATGTTACAACTGCCTCATGTACACGGACAACCCTCTCCTCCTCCAAACAGATTCAAACATATGCGAGAGATGCAACCATATAGCCAAACTGGAGGCTGAGCTCTCTCACCTCAGAACTGGTGTAACCAGTCAGGAGGAGAAGGTAACCTCACACAACACTAATCCAGTCTCACATAGTCCTACCACAACAGCAAACCAAACACATAAACACACAAAAACATACTCGGAGGCTCTAAATAAAAATCTACCTAAGCAGCAGAGACTTCCAAAGCAGACATCCAAGCAAACGCTACCCCACAGCAAAACATGTGCAACACATAGCTCACAAAGTCAGTGTGCCAAACAGTCACAGCCCTTAAGGCTGAAAACCACACCTGATACACTTGTAATAGGTGATTCTATAGTCAGACACACTGACGTCCCTCTTACCAGGCTGAACATGGAGAAGGTCGCAGTGAGCTGCCTGTCGGGCGCTAGGATCCACCACATAATGCAAGCACTAAGGTCACTCCAAAGCAAGTACAAATATGACTCTGTCATAGTACATGCTGGTGTGAATGACCTGAGACGTACCTCCCTCGACTACATGAAAAGAGACATAGAGGAGCTCTCCAATCATGTAGCCCAGGCCGGTATGACCCTGACCTTGAGCAGCATCTTGCCCTCGCCTAGAATGATGCCACAGTATAAAGACAAAATGATCGATTTTAACAATTGGCTAAAATTTTGGTGTCATTCAAAGGGGATCCAGTGCCTGTCAGCCTGGGATGACATGCTCGACAAGCCATGCTGCTTCGCTAGGGACGGCTTGCACCTGTCACCCCTGGGCTTTCGGATACTGGCAAAGGCTCTTGCCACCCTCACAGTGCCTTTTTTAGGCAAGGCTCAAAAGACAAACCCATCTCCATAGAAAACACAAAGAACAAGAAACTAAGGGTAATGCTGCTTAACGCCAGAAGTCTAAACCTCAAAATGCACGCACTCGAAGCTCTCCTCAGTATGAAGAACATCGATATCTGCGCAGTGACAGAAACCTGGTTCAAGGCTCCTGAGAGCACCCCAGCACTACCAGGTTACACCTCATATCATGCTTTTCATCCCCAAAACTCAGACTGAACCACAAAGGGAGGGGGAATATCCATATTCATCAAGGATACCCACACCTCCAGGTTAGTGGTGTTGCACTAAGCATCAGAAACCATCCATGTGCAACTAACAGTGGGAAAAACTACCTTTCAGTTTATAGCATGCTACAGACCTCGGTCTTAAAATCAGAAATCCCACTCGGCCTTCCTGAAAACATTGGAGAACATGAAGATCTCTCCAAACACCATTATATTGGGTGACTTCAACTACCCAAACATAGAATGGGACCATTGCTCAAGCTCCAGCACCCTAGCCCAAAGGTTCCTGGAATTTATAAACTCAAATGCCATGGAACAACTAGTCACAACACCCACAAGAGGGAAAAACATACTTGACCTGATCATCACCAACATGGGGACCCTATGCTCCACACCAGAAGTATACCCCTCATTGGTAAGATCAGACCATAAATTAATTTCACTGGATATCCAAATCCTGACCCCACCCCCAGCCCAGAAAACCACAGTGAAAAACTTCTCAAAAGCAAACTTCACACTTCTCAGAACTGAGGTGGAATCCTTCAAGGCCCCCGGACCAGTGGAAACTATGGCCCAAACCACAGAATCCTATATAAACGCATTCTATGGGCACCTCCAAGAATGCATGGATCATGCTATCCCAAACAAAACCAAGACCCAATCATCCAAAGGCAGGCGTCCAGTCTGGTGGACCCCAGCCATAAATAAGTTGTACAACAGAAGGAGGAAGCTACTACATGGTAGAGCAAAATCCCTAAAAGGGAAGGCATCTCTGATCAGTACTAGCAAAAAAATTACGATCCCTCATAAAATCCTCCAAGGCCAGCTTCGAGAGAAAAATTGCACATGACACTAAAGACAATCACAAGGCCTTCTTTAGCTATGTTAGGAACCTGGGATGCAACTCCCAGATATGCTCAAAGTTGATTCTAAATGACAAAAAATACACTGAACCCACAGACATTGCCAACATCCTGGCAGACAGGTTCAGTGCAAACTTCTCCCCCCCTTCCCCCCAAAAGAGCAAATATCTATCCCAGCAGGGTGCAGCCTCCCTAACATCTCAGATGCTCAGGTGAAAGCCGCCCTCTCCAAAGCAAAAAACACTGCTTCAATGGGACCAGATGGTGTCCCGGGTTGCGTCCTACATGAACTCCAGGAAGAACTAAACCCTCACGTAAAACTGCTGTACAATCTCAGCCTCACTACAGGATATGTACCTAAAGAATGGCGTACAGCAACAGTGGTCCCACTCCACAAAGGTGGTGCCTCAACAGACCCTGGTAACTATCGCCCCATAAGCCTGACTAGCCTTATCTGCAAGGCCATGGAGAGGATCATCATGGAACTCATAAACAATGATATTGGGGACCTACAGACACTAGACCCTACCCAATTTGGATTTGTCAAGGGCAGATCCTGCCTCTTGAACCTGGTCAACTTTTTCGAAACAGTCACCAAGGCCATAGATGAAGGGAAGGTAGTCCACACAGCCTATCTGGACCTTGCAAAGGCATTTGACACAATACCCCACTTGGGCATCATAGATAAGCTATCCAGCTTGAATATAAACCCCTATGTCACAAGATGGGTTGCTAACTGGCTCAAAGACAGAACCCACAGAGTCAGAGTTGCCGGAGCCATGTCAGACTCGAAACCGGTTACAAGTGGTGTCCCACAAGGCTCTGTCCTGGGACCTCTCTTGTTCGGCATATACTTCTCTGAGGTACAGGCCAACACGGGAGGACTACGGCTGACCAAGTTCTCAGATGACTGCAAACTGGGTGCCATAATTGACTCTCCAGCTGACACGAACATCCTCCAAAAAGGTCTCACAGAGACAGAAAACTGGTGCCAGAGACATGGCCTAAAGCTAAACGCTAAAAAGTGTATAGTCATACCCTTTGGCAAAAACAGAGTGCCCACAAATTACCACATAGGTGGTAACCCATTAAGTACAGAAGAAGTAATTAGAGACCTGGGGACCCAAGTTGATAGCAATCTCTCCTTTGACAACCACATTGCCAAAGTGGTTAGAAAGACCTTCTACATAGCCCACCTTATTACAAAAGGATTCACATCCAGATCAAGTGACGTAATAGTACCCCTTTACTCATCCCTCATCAGGCCCATCATAGAATACAATGCCCCTTTTGGGATGTACCTTACCCGACACCTGCAGCAACTAGAAAGACCCCAAAAGTAGCTCACAAAGAGGATCAAGGGACTCAAACAGATCCCATATGCTGCCCTAGTTAAAAAAACTCCAGCTCTACTCAGTTGCATACCGCCTACTTCGAGGCAATCTATGCTTGACATACAAAGCTATGTCAAACCCAGAATTAATGGACATGCTCCACCTCAGAAAATCTAAATCTGTTAGAACCACGTGCTCGAGGGACTTGAACCTCAGGACAGAAATAAATAGAACATGTTGGAGGGATAGATTCATAACCCAGAGGCTCCAGTCGCTCTGGAATAGAATCCCAGTCCATGTTAGGCAGAGCACCTCACTGGATCTCTTCAAGAGAAATCTTGATGAGTGGATGGGAGATCGTAGGTTTACCCCGGGGATTACA
Organism: Protopterus annectens; assembly: GCF_019279795.1. Taxonomy (NCBI): domain Eukaryota; kingdom Metazoa; phylum Chordata; order Ceratodontiformes; family Protopteridae; genus Protopterus; species Protopterus annectens. The sequence continues at coordinate 1,582,504,031 of NC_056726.1, read as the reverse complement.
TCTGTGTCATTACTAGACAGAGGCACAGTAAGCTAACCTTAAAAAGGGCACAGCAAACTCAAGTTAAAGGGTGGCGAAAGCCAAACACACTCGGGCTAGGCTTATAAATGCCCCAGGGCAGATAGCCTAGTATGAACCTATGAACCTATAACATATACTACAAGTAATTTTATCTATGAATCTAAGTGAATGATCAATCCCAACAATAACTCCTTTCTACTGTAACCATCCTTAAGCCAAAGGCTCTAAATAAGCTGTAAAAACTGATGTAAAAGCTGTAAAAACTGATGCAACTAGCTTATTGTACATTTTTTAATTTTTATATTTTTCCCCTAACAGATTTGTTTGTTTTTCAAATGAATTGTACAGGTTATAGGCCACATTAAAGGTGGGAAAAGTTTTGAACTGATTTATTGTGGTCTCATTTTTTTATATCACAAAAACCTGGCATTTTAACAGGGGTGTGTTAACTTTTTATATCCACTGTATCTTTCCATTTTACTCACTATTCACCACTTCCTTATGTCACCACACCCACTCCTTTTCTAAAATACGATGAATTCTTAAAAACTCTGGTTTCTATCATCTCCAACTTAGCTCTCAGTGGCAACATTCATCCCAACCCTGGCCCACATACAAATCCTTACTGCTTTACTATTGCATATTTCAAACAGTTGCAATGCTTGACAATCCCCGCTAGGGGCAAATCTGACCATCTAATTCTAAACCTTAATATTAGAAGTATCAGTAAAAAAATCTAGGACCTACATGCCAGACTAGCACGATACTCCCCAGACATAGTCCTACTCACCGAAACTTGGCTTAAACCTGTCACTTCCAATAATGAGATTCCCCTCCAGGGTATAATATCCAATGGCTCGACAGATCAGGGGAAAAAGGGTGGCAGTGTTGCCTTTCTATATCAAAATCATCTAACACTAGAAGCCTCCAAACAAAACATCCTATCTTTTGACAAAGCTAAAGTAGTACTTGCCAAACTTACTCTGAACTCAAATAAACATATTAACTTAACTGGAACATACATCCCTCCCGGTAATAATACCTTTACATTGGAAAACATACTAAGCTGGTCTGACAAATCCATACCCCAAGAAACGATTATCCTAGGAAACTTTAATATAGATTGGACAGCTTGCAGTTCTCAAAATCCCACTAACCACATTAATCTGTATAGCTTTACCTAGCTCATATAAACCCCTACCAGGATCAGTAAAACATCCAATAAACAATCCATACTAGACTGGATATTAACTAACCACTACACATTGTCCACTCTGACTGTCTCCCAGACTGCCTAAGTGATCATCTCCCAACCTGCATAAACAGACAACAAACCATCTCAAAGAAACAAATAACTTACAAACAAATAAGAAGCACAAAACAATTTAACACCAAAAATGTCATCAGTTCCCTAGTCCACTCCAGCTGGCTGCCATTTAAACATCTTCCCCTGGAAGATGCTATCCATCATTTCAACAAAACCTTCCTCTCTATTCTCAACACTCACGGTCCTACCAGAACCATACATATAAAATCTAATTATGCCCCATGGCTAAAAAAAACAACAAACAAGGTCTCTATTAGTTGCAAGAGATAGGATGGAATCAATAGTACAAAACTAAATCCAATACTGGCAAGCAAAAATACCAAGAGCTCCGAAACAAATCTAAGAAACAAATCAGGCAAGGTAAAATAAAGTGCTATACTGATATTCAAACTAAATACCAAAAGAACCCTCAAAAATTCTGGTCAGGAATAAAAAACGTACTCCAGCCAGGTAAAACAACTACTCCACAACCTAGTACCTTAAATAATACAAATAACATAGCTACCCGATTCAATAAATACTTTACCAAAACCATAGCAGCCCTATCTAGAAAGGAACCACCCTCTCCAATCCCAGACATTCCAATTCCCAATAAAGCTGAAACCACCTTTTCCATTCAGTCAGTATCAACTAAAACAATTAAAAAACATGCTTAGTAAACTGAAGCCCACTACTCTAGCCACAGACAATTTACCACCCCAATATCTAAAAATAGCAGGTGAAGCAATAGCCTACTCAGTTTCAATACTTATAAACAGATCCATAGTCGAACACCAAATCCCAACCTTATGGAAGACTTCCAACATCATTTCACTTCACAAAGGAGGCAATAGCACTGACCTAGCCAACTACCAACCTATTGCTATCTTATCCCCACTGTCCAAAATATTACAGAGCATTGTTCATACACAGCTTATGCACAACCTGCGGACAAATAACCTATTAACTCAGTCACAACATGGTTTCTGTTCACAACACAGTACAACCACTGCCCTGTTATCTTTTACCAACACAATAAACCAACATAGAAACAATCACAAATATGTATCCTCTATTTTCTTAGACCTATCGAAAGCCTTTGATATGGTCTCCCACAACAAACTCCTAACCACCCTTTCTTCACTATACTTTTCTCAATCTGCACTTGACTGGTTCCAAGACTATTTGGCTGGATGCCATACAGTGGCAAGAAGATCTATCAACCCTTCAACCTACCACCATAGGTGTGCCCAGGGCTCCATATTAGGTCCTCTCCTTTTCTTATTATTCAGCAATAACTTCCACACCTCAGTCCCACAAGCATCCCTAATTTAGTATGCTGATGACTCCACAGTAATTTGTGCTGCCCCTACTATCCAAGAATTACAAGTGCTCACCCAAATCTACTTTTTCTGCAATCAAAACCTGGCTAATAAACTCCCACCTCATTCTGAACCCCAACAAAATTAAACTTATGCTATTTTATCCAACCAAAACTACAACAGCCCCCTCCTCTTTCACTATTGAATCTGTCAACAAAACAAGAATCTCTCCCACTCCATTCTCAGCTGTTAGGAGTTGAAATACGCAATAACATGAGATTTGATTTCCACATATCTCAAACCATAAAAAAGTCCACAAAAATAGGTACTCTGTATAGGAATAAACTTTACCTCACAAGCAACACAAAAGCCACAATAGCTCAAACATACTTGATCTCAACCCTACTGTACGCATCACCTATTCTCACCAACCTTAGGAAATTTGACCTTGCAAAACTTGAAACATGTTATAATAAAACTGCTAGATTTGCAACCAACTCAAACTGCAGTAAACATTACTGTAGAGCCCTCAGGCAGCTCAACTGACTTAAGTTTCCTCAACTCCTGCTTTACACCCAACTAACCATGGCCTACAAATTACTCCATCAGAAAGAAAAGACACCTGACCTGCAAAATCTACTACAACTATACCCCAGTACCAGGATATTATGATCCAATAAAAAATCTCTGATAAAGGTCTCCACTGCCAATAATCAGGCTGAGGAATCCCTCTTCTCCAAATGTATAGCTAAAATCTGGAATACATTACCTCCCCGTATAATATCCACCAAAACCTCAGCTCAATTTAAACATTTACTAAAACCTCACCTGTCAAAAACTGGATATGTCCATGTATGGCTCCTGACTAACCTACTTGTTCCTAATGCTGATACTATAATGGATTCACTCTTACTAATTGTGCATATAAACATAAATGATATCTAGTACTATGTTTAATTATATCATATGTCTCACATTGTATATTTAACTGTGTCCTACTGTGTTTGTTATATTTTAATTGTACCCGTGTTGTATTAGCTTACTTTTATGTGGAGCTTTTCTTCTCAGACCTCTGCTGCAAAAGGACTTGTGTCCAGTCGGACTTTCCTGGTAAACAAATGTAACATAAATGTTGTTGTTGCTGTTGTTGTTGTGTCTTTTGGCTTTTCCTGGTTAGGGGTCGCAAAAGCGGAACTCCGGTCTGCTAATGATTGGCAGTAGATTTTTATGTACCGAGTTGCCGGCTCTGACGCACAACCTTCAATGAAGGTACGCCCATTCACGCATGTCTCCAATGTAACATAAATAAATAAAATAAAATTTCTTCCTGTCTCCTTACTGCTTGACATATCATAGTCTTTTCTTTTCCCACTCTCCTAACACCTTGCTAAATGCGTGTTGCTCACAGTCACTTATTATTTCCCTAATGCTAATCCCCAGGGGACAACTGAGTCATGCCATTGTCTTCATAAATTTCTTCAGGCATTCCACCACTACCCTTATGGAAGAAGCTTAAGTAGGGGGAATTGTTATACACTTGGGATTATACCCAGCTCCTGCAGTAAAACTAATCTCTCATGCCAAGAGTGAGCACCCATTTCTTATTCACTAGGTGAAACAATCAGAAGCTGGGAGACTATTATACACTCAGCATTAAACGCACTGTATGGAGGTCAGCCTTGTCCTCATGCAAACACTCAGCCCTCAGTTTTGTGCCACTTAGTGGGCAGAAGCCTAGGAGGGAGACTGTCATCCACTAGGGAACTCTCTGAAGCAAGTTAGCTCCTCAAACAAACAGTGAGCACCCACGTTTGTTTTACTAGGTAGATTTATAACCTTGCTGTGCATTTATAACATAAGCTATTGATTCTGTACAGGCTGTTTCATCTCACACTTCTAGAACACCTAGGAATGTACCCATATCTGTAGCCTACCTGTGAGATCTCATTGTGATATTCTTGGGGGCGTATGTACTCCTGTCGCGTATAACTGCATCGACACATGCGCACAAATGCACAAATACACAATACAAACTATCACACAACCTAATAGTAACTCTAATAGAAAATCCAAAACACTCATGCAGACACTACAAAGCACACACACATATACAAACACACACATCTAAAGCTATCCTCTACCATAGCCCTATATATATATATATATATATATATATATAGAGAGAGAGAGAGAGAGAGAGAGTGATGAATGATGCATTTTTATCAGGAAATTCCAACTAGTCACAAGCTTCTTTTCATCAGAAGCCCGTAGAAAGAAGGATTTCATTACCAACATTATATGCACTTTTAACTAGTTTACGTTATAGACTAGTCAATACACAAAAAAGTATACTTGTTTCTGTTTTCACAATACTAATGAAGTTCTGACAGAAAAGCAAACAAAACATTAAGAAAAAGGTAGACTGGTAGGATGCAATGAAAGAAAATGTTAGTGCTGACTGAAAAAAGAAAGAGGCTTAGTAAAGTTGAGGTAATTAGGATTGCAATCAAAAAGAAGGGTGATTGTAACTTGATGTTAGTCGACAGTAAGATCAGAGGACTGAGGCTCTGAAGTATTAACTTGCCACTTCCTGTAACCACAGGGGACAGAATCGGATTCCTTCCACCTCTGCTTGCCTCCATGTGACTCTAACTAGGCTATTTAACAAGACAGCAATCTCATGTCACCTGTGAAAATGGAAACTTCTGTCCAGTGGGCTTCCACCTTTTAGTAATTGTTTAAATAAAATAAATATACATGCTGCACTTTCACCTGAATACTGTATGTAGATTTTTCCAAACACTGTATTGTACATAATTATATTTTATAAGAACACACAATACTTTCCATATGGCACTCATATAGAATGCTTTCTACTTTCTTGATAACAATTTTGTGCCAAGAAGACCTTAAGGCGTTTATAATCATGAAGGCTCTTCTTCTCATTTAAAAAGGAGTTAAAACAGTGCTTATGCTTACTATAATGTGTGCAAAATGCTCTGAATGATTTGTGTAATTAGTAGTAATAGTAGCAGAAGCAGTACTAGTAATGTTAGTAGTGGTACCAGCAGCAGTAGTAGCAGTAGTAATAGTCACTGTAGTAGTAGTAGTAGCAGTAGCAGTAGCAGTACAAGTAATGCTAGTAGTGGTAACAGCAGCAGTAGTAGCAGTACTAGTAGTGACTGTAGTAGTAGTAGTAGCAGTAGCAGTAGCAGTACTAGTAATGTTAGTAGTGGTAACAGCAGCAGTAGTAGCAGTAGTAGTAGTCACTGTAGTAGTAGTAGTAGCAGTAGCAGTAGCAGTACAAGTAATGCTAGTAGTGGTAACAGCAGCAGTAGTAGCAGTACTAGTAGTCACTGTAGTAGTAGTAGTAGTAGCAGTAGCAGTACAAGTAATGCTAGTAGTGGTAACAGCAGCAGTAGTAGCAGTAGTAGTAGTCACTGTAGTAGTAGTAGTAGCAGTAGCAGTAGCAGTACTAGCAATGTTAGTAGTGGTACCAGCAGCAGTAGTAGCAGTAGTAGTAGTCACTGTAGTAGTAGTAGTAGTAGTAGTAGTAGCAGTAGCAGTACTAGTAATGTTAGTAGTGGTAACAGCAGCAGTAGTAGCAGTAGTAGTAGTCACTGTAGTAGTAGTAGTAGCAGTAGCAGTAGCAGTACTAGTAATGTTAGTAGTGGTACCAGCAGCAGTAGTAGTAGTCACTGTAGTAGTAGTAGTAGTAGTAGTAGTAATAGTAGAAGCAATAGGAGTAGTAATAGCTGTAGTATTTATTCTTAAGCTAAACACACTCGGCGTGGCTGCTTCTTTTTAAAGGCAACCCATTAGCACTAGAGTAGCAGCAGTAGTAGTAGTAGTAGTAGCAGTAATAGTAGTAGTAGTAGTAATAGTAGTAGCAGCAGTAGTAGGAGCAGTAGTGACAGCAGCAGCAATAGTAGTGGTAACAGTTGTAGTAGTAGCAATAGTATCAGTAGTAGTCACTGTAGTGGCAGCAGCACTGGCAGTAGAAGCAGTAATGGTAATAGTAGGAGTAGAAGCAGTAATAGTTGTATTTATTCTTAACAGAGTAAACCCACTATGTCTGGTTGCTTCTTTTTAGGGATGACCCAGTAGTACTGATGAGTTCAGAGTCCAAGAGGAGGCCAATGAAGACTAGGTAAGTGATTTGCTCAAAGTCTGGGGAAACAAGTACAAATGGAGAGAAACAAACAACTACAAAATGAAGTGTGTTAATATGTAACAACCTTAATCCTGTATCTAAACTCATTTACTCTTTTGTTTTGTAAAGGATTTTCTATGCTTTTAGAAATAAGCCGCGGTGGTGCAGCAGTAGCATTGTCGCCTCACAGCAAGACGTACTCCCGTTCGATTCTCAGCTGGAGCGCCTTCTGTGTGGAGTCTGCATGTCCCCCCCATGGACGAGTGGCATTCAAAAGACATGCGTGAATGGGTGTGCCTTCATTGAAGGTTGGGCGTCGGGCTGGCACCTCAGCACCATAAAAATCGACTGCCACTCATTAGGGGACTGGAGTTCCATTGTGGCGACCACTAACCGGGAAAAGCCGAAAGAAAAACAACAACTTAGCAAGGCATACTGTTTAACTCATTCATTCCAGAGCAGCTCAGAAAAAGCTGCCTGCTTAATTCCACCATAGGAACAACAGTGCAGCCTGAGCTCATTTTCAGAAAATCCATTTCTAATACCACATAGAAAACAAATGTTCATAACTCTTTAACTATAAGAGCTAGACTAAAAATGTAAATGCGGAAGTTGTTCAGCAGACACTGACCTTTTCAGCAGTGTAAATGTTGATAGTGCATATCAAAATCTTTATTAAATATTTGGCAAGGAATGCTGATATTGTGCATATATTTACCTTATCTTGGTCAATGTACCATGTAGACCCTTACAATTTGTATTTCATTTGTTTGTATGAATGTCAGCTTTAAAATGATACCTTAACCATTACTGTGTGATGCTCCTTTACGGAGATATTCACAGAAATATGATTAATATAATATTTCTCATAACTGATAAATAAACAAAGCATAACATTTCATCACCTGTAACAGACAGAGGCTACATATATCTCAAATCTCACTGGCTATGTTACTGTTCCAAACCTGACTAGCTCTATAGTCACCCTAAACTCTGATCTTCCCCTTCTTTTCCTTCAGGAAAAAAAAAAAAAAAAAAAAAAAAAAATATATATATGTTTTTGTTTTTTTTAGTTCTGCCATATGAACTGCATCTACTGTTAAGATTGAATTCTATACTGACAATTTACTTTGAATTGTTAAAATTTATCCTGTAAATCAGTCCGTTTTTGCTTTTATTTTTTGTATTGATTTTGTTTATATGCTTGACTCACAGAAATTTGTTAATTTAGCTGTATTTACCTAGGAGCTTTTCTCCCCGGGCCTCTACTGAAAATGGACATGTATCCAGTTAGACTAGCCCGGTAAACAAATGTAAAATAAATAAATAAATAAATAAAATATCAGCATAGAAGTCATGCATCTGAATGTCAGCTTCAAAATGATGCATCATTTGTGTCATCACCATGCTCCCTTGCAAAGATGTGGGCATAATAATGAGGAGTATTGAAAATGTATAATTTTCATAATCCTACAAGACTAAACTAACTGTGATACCTGTACATGTGTACAGTGCAAAAACACAGTTCTTTTACCATGTTGTAAAGTGTAACACTGTCTTCAAAATGAGGTATTACATGGCACACTGACATGCTCCCCTGCAAAGTTGTTTACCAAAATCTGAAAAAAAGTCATAATTTCAATAACCTAAGTCCGAAACAAACTTTGATATCTGTACATGTATACAGCATACAGGCACAGTTCTTTTAACATGTTGGAACTATCAATACAGTCTTTAAAATGAGGTATTACTTAGCACATTCAGATGCTCCCTTGCTAAGTTATTTACCAAAATATGAAAAATTCATAATTTCCATAACCGGAGTGCTAAAAAAAACTGATATCTGTAGATGTGTTCAGCATTCAGACCCAGTTGTTTTACCATGTAGACACATAGGATTGTAAATATACTCATTCTTGGTGTAGCCAACATACTGCCGAATGGGAGAAAAAGCAAGGTAAGAACCGCCACCCCACTAACGGACCCAGGACAGGCATGGGCCTTCTGTGGCAGGCAAGGCCATCTGATCTGTCTGATAGCTGTACTGGCTACCCACTCAGACAGCTGATACCACTACAGTCTCATGACCTCCTTCAGTGTCAGCAGTCCGCCTTACTTATGCCTTTTCTCTTTACATGTGTCCATTAAGTAATGGATCTAAGGGATCAAGTTCTGTATTACTAAGCCCTTCCTGTCATCTAAAGTCTACACATGCCTGATAAAAGCAAAATAAAAAAAAGTATTGCAGGATGGTTACTGGCATATTAGATTGTACATGGTAGCACTCTCCTGAAACAGTTGTTCTTTCTCAGCATCTTCACCAGTTCCTTACCACAGTTATTTGCCAAACTCAGAAAAATATATTTTACACAACACATTTCATAATAGAGTTTTACTTACCATACTGGTCCTACTTGGTCATGGGTGTTTTCCATTTTTCTTCTTCTCACAAGCTGCATGTTACCAGTCCTGCATAGCTCTCCTCATGCCATTGTGGAGGTCAATCAAGCACAATGCAATGCCCTCCTTAGGTGAACGCTATCCCTTCTGAACAGGTGAACATCTTCTGCAGTGATGCTGTCATGGCAGATTGTAGATCCACTGACCCTGTGCATCAAGCCATGCATGAACCCATGCTGTAAACGTCTGGCCTTGTGCGCTGCCCGTTCACTGTTTGCTGTCTTCCATATCTGTCGAGGAATTATGTCAGACCACACAAAATGACAACGTGGCCACCACAACTGCAGGTGTTCAAGAATTGCTCTGATTTGAAACTGTAGCCTTCCGAGTGGTTGACTGATGACATCATTCCCTCCAATGTGCAGCACAAGAATGTCGGGCTCAGGGCAGATGGAACACTTCTCTTCCAACAACTGCAGTACTCCGCTCCAATGCATACCTCTTCTTGCAATCTAGTGTACCTTCACACTGGATGTGGGGAAGCTCAAGTAGTACTGGTTTTCAGTTACAGAGGTATGCCTGGCAGCCCAGTGAATGTAGGAATGGCCACATACGCACACTCTCACTTGTCGTTCTCCTGCTCATGAAGCCATGTCAGTGTGAGAAGGTGGATGAACCTGCACAGGAAAGAAAATGTAAACAGATTACTAATGATGTTTGACAGATGTATTGGAAAACTACATATATATGTGTATCATATGCATTACCTGGTTAGCCAATCCAAATCTTCACTCCTATCCACAGGGGCAGTATTCTTTTCATAAGGTACTTAAGTTGTGATGATGCTGCAGAGATACATACCTACCACTCGTGAAAACACCAAATTACATGCAATGACTGCCAAGGGGGCACAGAAAGTACACTTGTAAATGGAAAACGTAGGGTAAAGACTGCCACTCCTGTTAAGGAGCTTTCCTGTTAAGTGGTATAGACTGTTTGTAGGCTTCTGAGCCCCCAAGCCCTTCTGTGTTGGAGGGAAGCCTTCTAGCTTAGTTTTTATTTTCTTATATCTAGCCAGTTTTCTAGTTTCAGCACTCAAATCTGTTTCTTTGAACTCAGCACTTGTTCAGAACTCATTGTAAGCACTACATAAGCTGCAAATTACTACAGCACTCAACTTTCCTCATTTGTCTAGTGGAAAGCAGTTTTTAGTACTTAATAAATAAGCACTTATCCAGGCATGTCTAAGGGTCAGCTCCCAGTGATTTCTCCTGTCTACCTGATGAATCTGGGCATCTTGGGGCAATGCAGCAATTGCCTCATGTACACAGACAACCCTCTCCTCCTACCACCCAACACTACAACCTGTGAAAGATGCAGTTATATAGCCAAACTGGAAGCAAAACTCTCTTCACCCAAGACTGGACTAGACAGTCAAGAGGAGAGGGTAAACACTTGCACCACACCACATTCATCACATAGTCCCTCAAAACCTACACCACCAAAACACACACATAGAAACACAAAACACACACCTACATTCATGGAGGCTCTCAATAAAAACCTGCCCAAGCATCAGGGACATCCAAAGCATAAACGCAAGCAAACTCCACCCCCCAACACAACCCAAATGACACATAGCCCACAAACTCAGTGTGCCACTCAACCACAGCCCATAAGGCATAACAACGTACTCAACACTCTAGTCATAGGTGACTCTATAGTCAGGCACACTGATGTTCCACTCACTAGACTAAACAAGGAGAAAGTTACTGTCAGCTACCTGTCAGGTGCCAGGATCCACCACATAACGCATGCACTCAGGTCACTTCACAATAAGTACAAATATGACACTGTCATTGTCCATGTTGGTGTGAATGACCTGAGACGTACCTCCCTGGACTACATGAAAAGAGACATGGAGGAGCTCTCCAATCTTGTATCGCAGGCAGGTATGACCCTAACCCTGAGTAGCATCCTGCCATCACCCAGAATGATACCACAGTACAAGGACAAAATGATTGAATTCAACATTTGGCTAAGCTTCTGGTGTCATTCTAAGGGGATCCAGTATTTGTCTGCCTGGGACGACATGATCGACAGTCCATGATGCTTTGCCAGAGATGGCCTGCACCTGTCGCCCTTAGGATTCCGGATACTGGCTAAGACTCTTGCCACCCCTATAGTGCCTTTTTTAGGCAAGGTTCAAATGACAAATTCACCACCGTAACAGGTAGAAGCAAGCAAAATCTGAGGGTAATGCTACTGAATGCTAGAAGTCTAAACCTCAAAATGCACTCACTCAAGGCACTCCTTAAAATGGAGAACACTGACATCTGTGCAGTGACAGAGACCTGGTTCAAAGCTCCAGATAGCACACCTGCATTACCAGGCTTCAATTCATACCACACCTTTCGGCCACCTAACCCAGAAAGAAGCACTAAAGGCGGAGGAGTGTCCATATTCATTAAGGATATCCACACCTCCAGGCTAGTTGCACAGCATAATTCATCCGAGATTATCCAAGTGCAACTAACTCTGGGCAAGACCGCAATCCAAATTGTAGCTTGCTACAGACCCCCCACCATGCCCCAGGATTCACACTCCTCATTTCTTGATACACTGGAAAGTATTAGGGTACAACCCAACAACCTAATAATGGGCGATTTCAACTACCCCACCATTAACTGGGAAAGCTACTCATGTACCAACTCTTTTGCTCAACGTTTTCTAGAATTCATAAATTCCAACGCCTTGGATCAACTTATTCACACCCCCACCAGGGGCAGCAATATCCTAGACTTGGTCATTACCAACATGGGAAACCGGTGTTCCACACCAGAGGTCAATTCCTCGTTGGTCAGATCCGACCACAAGCTAATCAGCCAAGACATCCACATCCCACCCCCAGACCCAATTAGGGAAACCATCGTAAAAAACTTCTCAAAAGCCAACTTCACACTTCTTAAGACAGAAGTGGCAAACTTCATGACACCCATGCAGACAGACAATAGAGATATGACTGCCGAATCCTACACAAATGCACTTTATAAGCACTTACACGAGTGCATGGATCATGCTATCCCTAATAGAACCAATATGTTATCCTCCAAAAAAAGGAAGCCAATCTGGTGGTCCTCTGCCATAAACAAACTCTACAACAGAAGAAAGAAACTGTTGCAAAAAAGAGTAAAATCCCATGACTGTAGGAACTCCCTGGTCAACCTCAGTAAGAAGCTGAGATCCCTCATAAAATCCTCCAAAGCTAGTTACGAAAACAAAATTTCCACTGACTCTAAAGACAACCACAAAGCATTCTATAGCTATGTCAAGAATGTAAATGGGAACACTCAGATCTGCTCTGAGTTACAGCATAATGGCACTAAATATACAGAACCAACTGATATTGCCAACATCCTAGCAGATAGGTTCAGTGCTAACTTTACCCCCCTCTCACCCCGTAGAGGGCCCATCTCTATACCGGAAGAATGCAAAGTTCCTATAATCACGGTTGCACAGGTAAAAAACACACTCTCCAAAGCCAAGAACACAGCTTCCATGGGACCTGACAATATCCCAGGCTGCGTTCTACACGAACTACAGAATGAAATGGCACCCTACCTAAGCACCATGTTCAATCATAGCCTCACCTCAGGCTTTGTACCCACTGAATTGCGCACCGCGACAGTTATCCCACTCCACAAAGGGGGGGCCACGACGGACCCCAGGAACTACCGCCCCATTAGCCTGACGAGCCTGGTCTGCAAGGCCATGGAACGTATCATCATGGAACTCATAAACAAAGACATTGGTAATCTCCAAACTCTAGACCCTACTCAGTTTGGATTTGTAAAAGGCAGATCATGTCTCCTAAACCTGATTGACTTCTTTGAAGCAGTCACCAAAGCCATAGATGAGGGTAAAATGGTTCACACAGCGTATCTAGATCTCGCCAAGGCTTTCGACACCATCCCCCACTCTGGAATTATAGATAAGCTCACTAAACTAGGTATAAATCCCTATGTCACAAGATGAGTTGCCAACTGGCTCACAGACAGAAGCCACACTGTGAAAGTAGCGGATTCCAAATCCGACATCAGACCAGTGACAAGTGGAGTACCACAAGGTTCAGTCCTGGGTCCTCTCCTGTTTGGTATCTACTTCTCTGAAGTGCCGGCCAACACAGAAGGTCTTTGGCTAACAAAGTTTGCAGATGACTGCAAACTAGGAGCCATAATCGAAACTCCTAACGATGTGGACAAACTACAAAAGGGCCTCACTGAGACAGATACCTGGTGTCAAAGCCATGGCCTCAAGCTAAATGCCAAAAAGTGCATTGTCAACCCCTTTGGTAAAAACTCTGTACCCATGAACTTCCACATAGCTGGTGGTCTATTTAATGCTGAACATGTGATAAGAGACCTTGGGACACAGGTGGACAGTAGTCTCTCCTTTGATAATCACATCACCACAGTGGTCAGGAAATCCTTCTACATGGCTCATCTCATCACAAAAGGATTCTCATCGAGAAAAAAAGAGGTCATTGTTCCCCTCTCCTCATCACTCATTAGACCCATTATAGAGTACAACGCCCCCTTTGATATGTACCTCACAAAACATCTACAACAACTGGAAAGACCACAGAAATACCTCACAAAGAGGATTAGTGGCCTCAAACAGATGCCCTATGCAGACTGTCTCAAAAAGCTACAGCTTTACTCCATCGCATATCGCCTACTCAGGGGCGATCTCTGCCTAACATACAAAGCTATGTCAAACCCAGAGCTGTTGGACATGCTCCACTTAAAGAAATCCCAATCCCTCTGAGCTACACGCTCTAAGGACCTTAACCTTGTCACCACAATAAACAGAACATGCTGGAGGGATAGATTCCTGTCCCAGAGACTTCCCATACTCTGGAACAGATTACCTATCTATGTCAAACAGAGCTCCTCATTAACACTCTTCAAGAAAAATCTTGATGATTGGATGGGAAATGGGAAATTCACCCCGGGGATCACTTCTGTGGCTCTGCTCGACAGGGGCACAGGAAAATCATTTTCTTGGGTGGCGAAAGCCATGGTACATTTTTTGGCTAGGCTTGTATGGGCCCTAGGGCCGATAGCCTAGTACCTACCTATGAACCTATCAACTCCACTACTATGCCAAGGATAGGCATGGGGTTTCAGCTCATCAGCATCTGAAGTGTCCCATACCAGTGCTGGCTACCCAGTCAGACTGCTGGTAACAGCAATGACTCCCTATTGCATGCAATGCCAGCACTCTGCCTTATGTCTGCCTTTTCCATTTACATGTGTCCTTTCGGCAATGGCCATAAGGAGTGGAAGGGGGAAGCTAATGTAAACCCTGTTGTCCTGACCTACATACATTTACTACACCTGAAGGGAGGGAGACTGAGTGGAGAGCTACATTAAGACAACATGTGAAAAGACCAAGAGTGACCCAGGCTTTGTCATTTTTCATGTGTCCTTTCCCGGAGGGAAACATTGCATCACAGTGGCACCCCCAGGCCATGCTTACATAGGACAGCAGCACTATTGGACTGAACTGAAGAGTCTCCAAGTTCCCAACTGCAATCCAGGTGGATCATAAGATCCATGGTGGCTGGGTATGCCCCCCGTGATGCATCCGCCAACACAAGAGCAGTTGGCACAAAAGTCAGAAGAGGGACCTTCCTAGCCTTGGTGCATAAGGGTTTGGCTGGTAACTGACAAGGGGGTACAGAAAGGGCACATATAAATGGAAAAAGCAGGGTAAGGACTGCCACTCCACTAATATCCGTGGACAGGCATGGGGCTTCAGTGTGTTTTACATTAAGGTGAACTACAAATATGCAGTGCACTTTCTCTTGTTTGTGGAAGGCACTTGGGCGCAACAGCTTGTAATTTGTATCTTCTCATGGCACATTCAGGTTTAAGCACAAAGGCACCATGAGAAGGTACTCTGGGTTAATGAGTGAAAGACGTATTCAACCCAAATATATTTCTCTGAACAAGTTGCCAGTATTTTAGGTCAATTTTTTGTGGTGTAACCCATCATACTCCTGTAGCTGTAATGCCAAATGTACAGGGTATCAGTATTCTTTTTTTTTGTTGTTGCCCTCTCCCATGTATATTTCTTTTGGTAGTCTATCCAGTGCTGTTGTCCATCACTGGGACTACCAACCACCATACTAACCACCATGGACTTTCTCAGTTTTAGAACTAGGCCCAACATGGAGTTAAGGGCATTCCGAAGTTCTGGCCAACTGCTTCTGTGAGGTGGAGGATTTTTTTCTTTATGACCTAGTCATTTTTTGCTCCAACCCCTGCATTCACTGACCTTATCTGATTGCTATTCCTGTCACTGGACCTTGCCTTCCTTCAAGGAGCATCATCTGCGAATCCCCTTTCTCACAGGATGGACGCTCATCCATCCCTGCCAGATTCTCAGACACCCAAGATGCTATTTGAATCTAGGTCACCTTGGCCGTACTTAGAGTATTATCCCTTTATGTCACACCGCTGACTTCTGTATCAGTTTTTTAGATAATTCTGGGACAACAAATTAACAATGTCTGCCAAAACATACATTTGAATTGCAATATTACAAATTGCTAAAACTTAAAAATGATGTCTTATATGTGGAAAGTAAGCACCCTACTTCCATGTGAAAATCATTCTCATACACAGACACACACACACACACACACACACACACACACACACACACACACACACACACACACACACACGCATACACACACGCACACACGCACAAATGCACACACGCACACACATATACACTTCCTCCTTAATTATATCATCTATCCATGGTCATAATTTTAGAAGCATAAATAATGAGGTACATAACTTACATGCCCTCCTACAAGTCCAACCCCCTGATATTCTGTGCCTAACTGAAACCTGGCTAAAACCATCAACCTCGGATAACGAAGTCTTACCACCTGGGTATAATATACTTAGACTTGACCACACTACTAGGAGGGGAGGGGGGTAGCTGTACTCTTCAAATCCACACTAAATGTTACCTTAGACACCATTCAACCACCTCAAGTCAATAAAGCAGAAATGCTTTCCACCAAGTTCCAAATTAACAAAAACAAATGCATATTGTCTGCTTGTACATTCCCCCAGGGAATAGTACTAATACCCTAGAAGACACCCTCCACTGGTTAGCTGATCTCTACCCACAAGAAACCATAGTACTCGGAGATTTTAATATTGACTAGAACACCTGCTCCTGTCAATGTCCTACCAGTCATGTAAACCTGTATGGGTTCACACAGGTCATATCTACCCCCACCAGAATAGGTAAACTTAAACAAAAAGAAAGTATACTGGACTAGATAGTAATCAACAGCCACCCCCAAATGTATACATCAGGGACCATCCCTGATGACCTCAGTGATCACTTTCTCACCTTTATTTGTAAACACAAAACCCATAATTCCCATCAGTCCACCTATAGAACAGTAAGAAATAATAAAAGCTTTAATCCCAACAATTTTCAGGACAAACTTAAACCATGCAATTGGTCTGCCCTAAGACACTTGCCCCTAGATGAAGCCATTGTTACTTTAACAATAAATTCCTCCCCATCCTTGATTCTCATGCTCCTGCGCGCTCCACTAGGATCAAAACAAAAGTTGCCCCATGGCTTTCTAAAGAAACCAAATCAAAAATCATAGTCAGGAATAAGGTATGGGCTACCTGGCGTGCTACAAAAGTCCCTCTTGATCAAATTAAATTTCGGCAAATAAGGAATAAGACAAAAAGATCCATCTTACTAGATAAAAAAACTATTACTTCCATCTCCAGCAAGGAAACCAAAATCATCATCAAAACTTCTGGGCAGGAATAAAAAAACTACTGCACTCAGGTCAAACCACCGCTCCACCTCCCTCAGCCTCTACTTCCAACCAGTCCCTACATATTTAATTCGTACTCTAATCAAAAAACTAAAACCTACTACCCTAGCCGCTGACCTTCTCCCTGCTGAATATTTACAAAAAGCTGCAGATACTATACTGCAGATACTATAGCATACCCCATCTCCATTCTAATTAATTGGACCATATCAGAAGCCAAAGTCTCCTCTATCTGGAAAATATCTTGTGTCATACCCGTCCATAAAGGTGGTAGCTCTACTGAATTATCTAATTATAGACTCATAGCCATCTTGTCACCCCTGGCAAAAATCATGGAAAAGTGGGTCCACAAACAACTTCTGTACTTCCTAACCCATAACAATCTACTGGCTAAATCTCAGCATGGCTTCAGACCACATAGTAGTACCACCACAGCCCTCCCTCACCTTCTCTAATCCTATAAACCATAACAGGAACAACAACAAACTATCCTCAGCCCTTTCTTGGATCTCTCTAAGGCTTTTGATATGGTTAACCACCATCTACTCATCCACACCCTGACAACAATGTCTCTAGGCAATCACTCTCTTCAGTGGTTTCATTTCTATCTCCACAATAGACAACAAGCCATCCTATGGCAGAACAAACTGTCCAACCTCCTACCCAACACCCTAGGTGTCCCCCAGGGGTCTATTCTGGGCCACTACTGTTTTCCATTTTTATTAATGACCTCCACACTGTCATCACAAATGCTAACTGCATTGAATATGTGGACGACTCCACATTGATCTGCACTGGCACCTCCCATACTGAGCCGCAGATAATTACTCAGAGTACTTTTAAATTATCTGAAAATCGGCTTGCCAACCATTGTCTGATTCTAAATCCCAACAAAACAAAGCTACTACTTTTCTCCCCCACTCAAAGATCTCCAATGTTATCTATCTCCATTAGTCTTGTAAGTCTAATAATGGTACCATAATCTCCACAGATGCCCACACAAAACTCCTTGGGGTTATTGTAGACAGCAATCTCAAATTTGATATCCACGTTAACAAAACTATCAAATCCATTAATAAAAAACTGGGCTCACTATATAGGATAAAGCCATTCCTAACCCCACCTACTAGGACTGCCATTGCCCACTCCCACCTACTCTCTACCCTCTTCTATGCTTCTCCTTTACATGCCAACTTAAACAAAACTGAACTTAGACTCTCTAGCTGCTATAATATCATAGCTAGATTTGCCACTGGCCTGCCCTATAGAACACATTACTGCATAAACTTACAAAATCTCGGATGGCTAGAGCTACCCAGGCAGATTCAGTATAACCAACTTATTGTGGCTCACAAAGTACTTAACCAACCTGAAAATACACCTGCTTTGAAAAACATCATCTATCCCCACTCCACCTTCAGACCACTTTGCTCATCTAATAGACTGGTAGTACAAACCATCATATCTAACAATTCAGCTGGAGACTCCCTGTTCGCCAACTCTGTTGGAAAACTTGGAACTCACTACCTGCTAACATTACCCTAGACACTACCCTATCTCCTCCAGTACAGCCCTTTGAAGTATCTACCTTTAACTCCCCGTGGGTGTGGCTTCAGCCTTTAAAAATTTAAGTTATTACCTTAGACTTCTAACAAAGAGTCATTGACAGAGGTCATATAGCAATACAATTGTGTTTATCATCATGTATGCTTCAAGATAAAATATTCTGATACCTTGTATGTAGCATGGTTTTGGAATTATTAATGCAAATATGAACAGGCAATATTTGACGCCTAGAGGTGCAGTAGGCGGTAACTGCAGAAACGCCTGGAGACGTCACTCGGCTGTAATGAGGAAAACTCTCAAGCAGTATTTCAAGTCTCAATGGCTATGTCCTTGCTCCAAGCCTGACTAAATATTTAGTCTTACTGGTGCACTAGTACTATTTTGTAAATTGAACTCAACTGTGTTGCAATTGTTAAACCAGATTAGATGTTTGTGAGATTGTATAACTTAGACTCCTCAACAGAGTCTGTAAATTGTGTTTAATTTGTATTATGTTAAATTTGCTTGTGCAACTTCCTCTGGAGCTTATCTCCCCAGGCCTCCACTGAAAATGGACATGTATCCAGTCGACTATCCCGGTCAACAAATGTAAAATAAAATAGCATAAATAAATAAATAAATAAAGCATAAAGTATGCAATTAGATTTTAACAAACTCAGAGGTTTTGCTTTCTATTTTATTTTACAGATTCTAAAAGGAAATGGCTATTATTTTAAAACATGGCATACCAATATGTTATCTGATTATTTGTGTTATGGTACTCTACCAATAAATTTCATAGGATAGCTGGTTAGTCAAAGTGAACCGTATGCTATATACTATGCAAAGAAAGAACTGAGGCCAAAAATTTAGAGAATTGAACTGTTACACTTTTGGGAGTTATTTTTTAACCCTACTTTATTTAGTCTAGTGAGAAAATAGCGCAATCAGTGAATAGGTATTACTATTGCTGACTTAAAGAGCTGCATGAGATGACTTTAATTGTGACTAGCCAATAGATGTCCCTATCACTCACATACTGCCTTAGTACTTATTTATTATAGTCACTTCATTAACTGTATACATCTCCGATATCCAGTTGTGATGAAATAAAAATATAATCCTAATGGTCATTGTACTATAAATTTCATCATGCTTTACTGAAGTCATGTACATGGTTTGCAAAGCCAGCTCAATGTCTGTTTAACTTTGATGAAATGACAGTTTCATTTACATGCCACACCCTTACCCACAGTTGCAAACATTTTATTGACTGTGTTCACCTCAGATGCCAAATTATCAAATGAATTAATGAATGCACAAATAATAGACACAGTAATATATTTAGGCTTTTTACTGTCAGTGCATCCAGTTCACAGATAATTACTGGGTGTTCAGCCCAGGGTACCACTTAGGAGACTAGCCCAATTTCCCAATAAAACTGTCTGGTTGAGTGGTGTGCTCAGAGTCACCAAGCAGGGGTACAGAGGCAGAGACCATCAAATCAAATCCTTTACTAAAGGAAACAGCTTTTTAACAGCTGATAGAGTTAATCATCTATGCTACCTGCCAAACTAAACAGTACAGCTCATTGCACCACCTTACACACATACACTGTAATCACTTTATTTACTATGAGCACCATAGATAGCTGATTGTGATAAAAAAATAGAAAAACATGCTTACATAATAGTCATGTTAATATTAGCCACAATAATATATTTCAACTCATTGCTAGGAGTACAGCCATTACAGCCCTCCACACATTCAGTGCAGGCATGCACACATGCACAAACACATACACACACACACACACACACACACACACACACACACACACACACACACACACACACACACACACACACACACACACACAAACATGAACACAGGGATGCACCCACATATAGACACACACACACATATTAAACATGCACCTATACACACATAGAGAAGCCATCCAGTTACAGCCACTGTATTTGTAATATATCTGAATGTGATTAAATCAGTGAATCATAGAATTATAGAATCACATAAAATATAAGTCAGATGGGCACTATGGACATCTGTGCCTTGCCAATACATCCCCAAGACCTTGCCCCCATTTTCAAGGATCACCAAGCTATTCATACCAGGGGTGAATTTACAGATAACCATCCCATTGTCTAAGTCATTTTTAAAGGGCATTAGTGTGTCACATTGCTTTATTTGGAGGGCAGATTTATACAAGAGGGAGTTAATTGTGTGACAAATCTATCCCTACACCATGTTCTGTTGAAATAGCTTTAGAGCCTTGGTTCTAGTGTTAGTGGGACTGTTTGATTTTTGGAGATATAAGAGGTCTTTGACTACTTGATTTCTAATGGCCCAAAAGGTAAGGCACAGATAGCCTCTACACAGTTTATAGGACACTGAATAAAGGGATAGTGCTTTCACTTTCTCCTGGTAGATGCTGTCTTTTAAGCCTGTGATATTTTTAGTTAGAAATCTCCAGATTATTCCCAGATGCTTGATATGCCTAGTAAGATACATACTAAAAGGAGCACTGCAGTCAATAGCAGGACTGATCAATGCAGAATATAGATAGGTGAGAACTTGCTACAACTATCAACTGCACTCAGGAACCCCACTCAGCCTTCCTGAAGACACTGGAGAGTATGAATGTCTCTCTAAATACCATCATATTGGGAGACTTCAACTACCCAAACATAGACTGGGAGCATTACGCAAGCCCCAACACCCTAGCCCAAAGGTTCCTAGAATTCATAAACTCAAATGTGATGGAACAACTAGTCACCACTCCCACAAGAGGAGATAATATACTAAAACTGATCATCACAAACATGGGGACACAATGCTCCACACCGGAAATATACCCCTCATTGGTGAGATCAGACCATAAATTAATCTTACTGGAAATTCACATCCCGCCCCCACCCCCAGCACAAAAGACCACAGTGAAGAATTTCTCAAAAGCTGACTTCACACTTCTGAAGACTGAAGTGATATCCTTCAAGGCCCCTGGGCCAGTGGAAACCACAGCCCACACCACTGAATCCTTTATAAATGCTTTCTATGAACACATTCAAGAATGCATGGATCATGCAATCCCAAATAAAACCAAGACCCATTCCCCCAAAGGCAGGTATCCTGCCTGGTGGACCGCAGCCATAAACAAGCTTTACAACAGGAGGAGGAAGCTACTACATGACTGAGCAAAATCCCTAAAAGGTAAGGCATCTCTGATCAGTACTAGCAAAAAACTACGATCACTCATAAAATCATCCAAGGCCAACTTTGAGAGAAAAATCGCAAAAGACACAAAAGACAATCACAAGGCCTTCTTTAGTTATGTTAGAAACCTGGGTGGAAACTCCCAGATATGCTCAGAGTTAGTCCAAAATGACAAAAAATACACTGAACCCACAGACATTGCCAACATACTGGCAGACAGGTTCAGTGCAAATTTCTCCCCCCCACCCACCCCCCAAAAGGAGAAATATCAATCCCAGCAGAGTGTAGCCTCCCTGACATCTCAGATTCCCAGGTGAGAGCCGCCCTCTCCAAAGCTAAAAACACAGCATCAATGGGACCAGACGGTGTCCCGGGTTGCGTGCTACACGAACTCCAAAAGGTACTAAACCCGCACATAAGGCAGCTGTTTAATCTTAGCCTTACTACAGGATACGTACCCAAAGAATGGCATACAGCAACAGTGGTCCCACTCCACAAAGGAGGTGCCTCTACGGACCCTGGAAATTACCGCCCCATAAGCTTGACGAGCCTGGTCTGCAAAGCTATGGAGAGGATCATTATGGAACTCATAAACAAAGACATTGGGGACCTACAGACACTGGATCCTACCCAATTCGGTTTTGTCAAGGGCAGATCCTGCCTTTTGAACCTGGTCGACTTTTTTGAAACAGTCACTAAGGCCACTGATGAGGGTAAGGCAGTTCACACAGCCTACCTCGACCTTGCAAAAGCCTTCGACACAATACCCCACTCGGGCATCATAGACAAGCTTACCAGCTTAAATGTAAACCCATATGTCATAAGATGGGCTGCAAACTGGCTCAAGGACAGAACCCACAAGGTCAGAATTGCCGGAGCCATGTCAGACTCTAAGCCAGTCACAAGCGGTGCCCCACAGGGCTCGGTCCTGGGACCCCTCTTGTTCGGCATTTATTTTTCAGAGGTGCAAGCAAACATAGGAGGATTGTGGCTGACAAAGTTCGCAGATGACTGTAAACTGGGAGCCATAATTGATACTCCAGCAGACACAAGCATCCTTCAGAAAGGCCTCATGGAAATGGAAAACTGGTGCCAGAGCCATGACCTTAAACTGAACGCCAAAAAATGTATAGTCATACCCTTTGGGAAAAACAAAGTACCCACAAATTACCACATAGGTGGTAATCCATTAAGTACAGAAGAAGTAATCAGGGACCTAGGGACCCAAGTTGACAGAAACCTCTCATTTGACACTCACATTGCCAAAGTGGTTAGGAAGACCTTCTATACAGCCCACCTGATCATGAAAGGATTCACATCTAGATCTAGAGAAGTCATTGTGCCCCTATACTCTTCCCTTATCAGGCCCATAATTGAGTACAATGCCCCATTTCGGATGTACCTTAACCGACACCTGCAGCAGTTAGAAAGGCCCCAAAAGTATGTCACTAAGAGGATCAAGGGTCTCAAACATATGTCATATGCTGCCCGGCTGAAGAAACACCAGCTCTATTCAGTCGCATACCGCCTACTCAGAGGTGATCTATGCCTGACGTACAAGGCCATGTCAAATCCGGAATTAATGGACATGCTCTACCTCAGAAAATCCAAATCCACCAGAGCCACGAGAGCGAGAGATTTGAACCTCAACACAGAAATAAATAGGACGTGCTGGAGGAACAGATTCATAACCCAGAGTCTCCCTACACTTTGGAACAGAATCCCAGTCCATGTTATGCAGAGCCCATCACTGACTCTCTTCAAGAGGAATCTTGAATAGTGGATGGGAGATCGTAGGTTTACCCCAGGGGTCATCTCTGCGTCACTACTAGACAGAGGCACAGTAAACTAAACCCTAGATGGGCATAGTATTCTCATTCCAAGGGGTGGCAAAAGCCACACACACACACTCTGGCTAGGCTTATAAATGCCCTAGGGCAGATAGCCTAGTATGAACCTATGAACCTATGAACCAGGTAAAAAGACTTGTTAAGTACAGTTCCGACATAATGGTCAAAGGCATTATCTAGCCATGTTACAAGGTCTCTCACCACACTTTCATTTTGAACTTGGGTGTTTATACCCCAAATTAGATGAAGGGAACATTTATAAAATGCAACAATATTTTAATTTTTACCATTTTTTTTAACCTAACTTTTGGGCACCAGATGCTGACTTATGTAAGCATCATTTGCAGCTTCTGTGTATCAGAGAGGGACTTGAGGATGATACTAAGTTTACAGATATCTACAGACTTTATCAAGAGATCTTCATCTATATTTTTTGAGATATGTGAAATAGATATCAAATATTGTCCCAGCATGGAGCCCTGAGGAACACCACTGGTCCCGTTTATGCTTTCTAAGGATATACCTGCTACCCTTACTACATGAGTTCTCTCCCTCAACCAATTTTCTATCCATGTCACTATTGGAGGGATCAGTTTGAGGCTCATACAGCTTGTTTATTATGTTAGGATGTGATATGGTGTCAAATTCCTTAGTCATGTCAAAAGTAAGCTGTATAGATAGCTGTGCCCTTTCCATGGCCAATTTTACTCTCGCTCAGAGAAGTTGACCAGGTTAATTATACGCGACCTGAGACAGAATCTACCCTTAATAAATCTGAACTGCTGGGAATCAGACCTAATGTGATTTTTGATATCAGTGTTAATTAGGTCAGTTATGATATGTTCCATGGCTTTGCAGATAAGATTAGTCAGGCTAATGGGTTTTCAGTTTCAGATTAGATGTCTAATTGTGAGCAAATTAATGAATAAATGCAGAAATAATGGTCACATTAAGGTATTTCAGTTAATTGTTCTTAGATTTATACATTGCAAACATCATGGCCCCATACTGCCCACATAAAGACACACAAACACACACACACACACACACACACACACACACACACACACACACACACACACACACACACACACGCACACACTTAAATGAAAAATACATACTTTTCCAACTTACAGGTTGACTAGAAGTGGCAAATCGAAAGAATGAGTACAGTACAGTGTGTTGAAAATCTGTTTAATGAAAAATTAATTCTTCTGCACTCACTCACTTCTACGGACATCTCCAGGAATGCATTGATCATGCTATCCTAAACAAAACCAAGACCCAATCATCCAAAGGCAGGCGTCCAGTCTGGTGGACCCCTGCCATAAATAAACTGTACAACAGAAGGAGGAAGCTACTACATGATAGAGCAAAATCCCTAATAGGGAAGGCATCTCTGATCAGTACTAGCAAAAAATTACGATCCCTCATAAAATCCTCCAAGGCCAGCTTTGAGAGAAAAATTGCACAGGACACCAAAGACAATCATAAGGCTTTTTTCAGTTATGTTAGAAACCTGGGATGCAACTCCCAGACTTGTTCTGAGTTGATTCTAAATGACAAAAATACACTGAACCCACAGGCATCGCCAATATCCTGGCAGACAGGTTCAGTGCAAACTTCTCCACCCCCTCCCCCCCAAAAGAGCAAGTATCTATCCCGGCAGAGGGCTGCCTCCCAAACATCTCAGATGCTCAGGTGAAGGCTGCCCTCTCCAAAGCAAAAAACACTGCTTCCATGGGACCAGATGGTGTCCCAGGTTGCGTCCTACATGAACTCCAAGAGGAACTAATCCCTCAAATAAAACAGCTATACAATCTCAGCCTCACTACAGGATATGTGCCCACAGAATGGCGTACAGCAACAGTGGTCCCACTCCACAAAGGTGGAGCCTCTACGGACCCTGGAAACTATCTCCCCATAAACCTGACTAGCTTAGTCTGCAAGGCTATGGAGAGGATCATCATGGAGCTCATAAACAAAGACATTGGGGACCTACAGACACTAGATCCTACCCAGTTTGGCTTTGTCAAGGGCAGATCCTGCCTTTTGAACCTGGTTGACTTCTTCGAAACAGTCACCAAAGCCATAGATGAAGGGAAGGTAGTCCACACAGCCTATTTGGACCTTGCAAAGGCATTTGACACAATACCCCACTCGGGCATCATAGATAAGCTATCCAGCTTAAATATAAACCCCTATGTCACAAGATGGGTCGCAAACTGGCTCAAAGGCAGAACCCACAGAGTGAGAGTTGCTGGAGCCATGTCAGACTCGAAACCGGTCACAAGTGGCGTCCCACAGGGTTCTGTCCTGGGACCACTCTTGTTCGGTATATACTTTTCCGAGGTACAGGCAAACGTGGGAGGACTATGGCTCACCAAGTTCGCAGACGGCTGCAAACTGGGCGCCATAATCAACTTTCCAGCTGACACAAACATCCTTCAAAAAGGTCTCACAGAGACAGATAACTGGTGCTAGTGCCATGGTTTAAAGCTAAATGCCAAAAAATGTATAGTCATACCCTTTGGCAAAAACAATGTGCCCACAAATTACCACATAGGCGGAAACCCATTAAGTACAGAGAAAGTTATTAGGGACCTGGGGGCCCAAGTTGATAGCAATCTCTCCTTTGAAAACCACATTGCCAAAGTGGTTAGAAAGACCTTCTACATAGCCCACCTCATCACGAAGGGTTTCACATCTAGATCAAGAGAGGTAATCGTGCCCCTTTATTCATCCCTCATCAGGCCCATCATAGAATACAATGCCCATTTTGGGATGTACCTTACCCGACACCTGCAGCAATTAGAAAGACCCCAAAAGTATCTCACCAAGAGGATCAAGGGTCTCAAACAGATGTCATATGCTGCTCGGTTAAAAAAACTCCAGCTCTACTCAGTTGCATACCGCCTACTTCGAGGCGATCTATGCCTGACATACAAAGCTATGTCAAATCCAGAATTAATGGACATGCTCCACCTCAGTAAATCTAAATCCCTTAGAACCACACTCGAGGGACTTGAACCTCAGCACAGAAATAAATAGAACTTGTTGGAGGGACAGGTTCATAACCCAGAGGCTCCCTTCGCTCTGGAATAGAATTCCAGTTCATGTGAGGCAGAGCACCTCACTGAATCTCTTCAAGAAGAATCTCGATAGGTGGATGGGGGATCGTAGGTTTGTCCCAGGGATTACTCCCGTGTCACTATTAGACAGAGGCACAGTAAACTAAACCTTAAAAAGGGCACAGTATACTCAAATCAAGGGGTGGTGTAAGCCATACAGAATCGGGCTAGGCTTATAATTGCCCCAGGGCAGATAGCCTAGTATGAACCTATGAACCTAAGATGTCTAGCTCATCCATCTTCTGAAAATATTCCTTCGCCTCCATCCCACTGTTTTTTTTTTTAATTCCTTCCAGCAGCCTGATGTCCTTTTCCTTATATGACCTCCACAATTGCATGCAATATTCAGTGTCCAGTCTGCCTAAAGATCCGTGGTGTTAAAGCATTACCTCTTTGCTTAAGCAATCTAGTACCATGAGGATATACTGCAGTCTTTGCTTGCTGCTGCCACTGCCCTCTCTGCAGCCCAGTTGAGGCATCATCAATGCTCCCAGTTCTTTTCCTGCTCTGTTGCCATCAGCTCCTCTGTTCTTGGCAACACCAGGGACATTTTATCTAGGTGTACTCCTCTGCACTTGTTTGGATAGAACCACAGCTGCCACCTTTCTGCCCACATATTTAGCTTTTCCAAATAAGTAGACTCTTTCCTTCATTTTCATCTACTGCACTTATCTCTGTGGCACTGGCAAAGAGGCTGATGCTATTCTCTGTTCTATCAGGTAGAGAGTCCCAGAGCCAGGGCTGACCTCCAGTAGTCTAGTTCCTAATTCCGGACATTGTCTCTAATATCACTTAACCATGCTGATATTCTGTTCATTAGTTATGGACTTACCCCAATCCTCTATTTTGTTTTCTATTCATGTCCTCTGTGGGTCAGAATCAAAGACCTTAATATTGTCCAGGTAGACCATGTGTACAGGTACTGTCTTGTCAAGTTCATCTGTTGCCAGTCACTAAGGCTTGACTGACAGCTCTATCTGGCAAGGGAATTGTATTGCTTGCAGTTCTGGAGGTTTTTGTATTTAAGACATTTTACTAACTTTCACTTCAAATTTCTTTGTGACTTTCATTGCATTTGTTGCTGCATTAAAAGTCCTGCAATCCTCAAGATTTTTATGCTACGTTACCCTTGCACATGGGTATCTCGAGTGCTATATTTGAGTCTTATGGCACTTCTGCAAGAAGTGATGATCTCTTGAGGATCTTTACCATGGACTTTGCCAACACATCGGCCAGATTTCTGAAGAATCTAGGAGATAGCCTATCTAGTCAAGATTTACATAAAAAATTAAGGGAAAAAATCTGACAATATGGGTATATCTGACAGGATTCAAGAATCCCACAATCAATTAACTTTTAAAGAACACAAAATTCTTTAAAATCTGACTGTTTAGCAAAATATACTCAGTGGTCATGAAATAGGGTGAACTGGATAATAAAATATGGACATTTTATTTATTTATTTATTTATTTGTATTTGTTGACCGGGAGTGTCCGACTGGACCTAGGTCCATTTTCAGCGGAGGCCCGGGGAGAAAAGCTCCACAGTTAAAATAAACAGACAGTAGTTACATTGGATTACATAGCGATTAACAATTTACATAGCAATTACTTACAACATATTTACAGATGAAGAACATAGTACATCAGTAGACAACTAGAATTCTTTATCTGTGAAGTAATATGTAAAGACAGAAATTCTTTATGTAATATGAATTTATTAGTGATACATTCATACAAATGAAATAGGTGAAAAGTGCACTCAGGAAAATTTGGAATTTAAAAATTATAGGCTATACAAAATAAAACAACAGATTGCTTGATGTGGAAGGTCTATACAAAAAGGAAAATGTAGGATCTTTTTAAACTGATTTTCTTTAATTTGTATGTACATTGTGGCATGTCATGGGTTACGTTAAGTGATGCATTTCTGTCCTTCCCAGTCCCTTCTTACTGGGACCATTTTTTTAATATCTGAGGAAATCCAACTGATAGCATAAGGATGAGCCCATAGCATTTAATGGCTAGGCTCTCGGTTCTACCTGACATAATCGAAACCACACAACACCGACAACCACATCACCAGTCCATAAACACGAAACCACACATAACCCGACAACGAAATAACCCGCGGTACACAAAGACGAAACCCCATACAAAACAAAACACATCCCCATTCCACAAACCAGACACACAACACAAGCACACCAAAATCCTTACAAGCCCACACTAAACCTTACCCTAACCCTAAGGTCTAACTCACTTAACCCACCCCTATCCCCACAGACTCAATCTCCACACTTACCTGCCACAGCCTTTCCCCATGTCGGCATCCTCGGCGTTGGTGTTGTCATCCGTCGTGTCTTCTGCATTGTCGATGTTCTGCAACCCGGTCGTCCGTCTCTTCGCTTTCGATCTTCTGTGTAGAACCAGGCTCTCACATATGAGCAATGGTGTGTCCAGTAAAGGCAAGGGATGCAGCCCAATGTCATTCCCTTTGCTGACATAACTGTGGCTAAGAATGCAAAATAAATACAGGGTGGACTACTTTCAATGATTTAATCATCTTTATTAGTAACCAAGAATAAAACAGCTATGCACACACATAAACAACATTTAAATAGACTCACAATGATGACATAATTAACAAAACCTTTTTTCTTACCTTATTTAGGTACACAATTAATTTAGAGATTCATTCCAAATTGTAATATGTTAAATATATACTCACCTTTAGTAAATATAAAATTACGGTGGTGATGCCAATTAATCACAACCTTTACATGAAACCCAAAGGGAAAAAGACAAAGAAAAGGTAAAGAAAAAATAAGGTTACCAAAATAGAGTGATGTTGCTGTCTGCTGGACCGTCAAGCAAATTACGAATAACCTCCAAAACTTAGTGCATTAAAAGCCTTCGTTTAAGCTGAGGTGAAATAAAACACTAAATTGTACTATCCATCTATGTTCCTTCACACTTACAAGGTCCTTCCCTTCTGCCTTATTGACAGTGTATGGTCACAGATCTTATCTAGCCTAGTGGAAGGTTGATGTCTAATACTATGCTTATATAATGCTTTGGTTCCACAGCTACAGTGATTATTGCTGAGATGCTCAGACATTCTAAGTTTTGATATAAGCAAAGTTTTACTGATGGAAATGTTGACCGTGAACAAATAACAAAATAAATAATCCAGTCACCAGTACATGTGATAAGACCCAACACTTTAGTCATAGATCACTCTATTGTCAGGCACACTGATGTCCCACTCACCAGGCTAAACAAGGAGAAATGACAGTTAGTTGCCTGTCGGGTGCCAGGATCTGCCACATAATGCGTGCACTCAAGTCACTCCACAACAGGTACAAATATGACTCTGTCATTGTCCATGTTGGAGTGAATGACTTGAGATGTACCTCCCTGGACTACATGAAAAGAGACATGGAAGAGCTCTTGGATCATGTAGCCCAGGCAGGTATGACCCTAGTCCTGAGTAGCATCCTGCCATTGCCCAGAATGATACCACAGTATAAGGACAGAATGATTGCCTTCAATAATTGGCTAAGCATCTGGTGTCATTCAAAGGGGATCCAGTATCTGTCTGCCTGGGATGACATGATCGACAAACCATGATGCTTTGCAAGAGATGGTTTGCACCTGTCGCCCCTGGGATTCAGGTTACTGGCTAAGGCTCTCGCCACCCTTGTAGTGCCTTTTTTAGGCAAGGTTTAAATGACAAAACTACCACCGTAATGGGTACAAACAAGCAAAATCTGAAGGTAATGCTACTCAATGCTAGAAGTCTAAACCTCAAGATGCACTCTCTCGAGACTCACCTAAAAATGGAGAACATCGATATCTGTGCAGAAACTGAGATCTGGTTCAAAGCTCCAGAGAGCACCCCTGCAATACCAGGCTACAACTCATACCACACTTTTCGGCAACCAAACCAGGACTGAAACATTAAAGGTGGAGGAGTGTCCATATTCACCAAGGATATTCACACCTCCAGGTTGTTTGCCCAACACAATGCATCTGAAATTCTCCAGGTGCAATTAACATTAGGTAAGACTGCAATACAAATTGTAGCTTGCTACAGATCCCCCACCATGCCCCAAGATTCTCACTTCACCTTTCTAAACATACTGGAAAATATTAAGATACAACCAAACACCCTAATACTGGGTGATTTCAACTACCCTGCCATTAACTGGGAAAACTACTCCTGTACCAACACCTTTGCTCAACAGTTTTTGGATTCAAAAGGCTCCCGAGAGCACCCCAGCACTACCAGGTTATACCTCATACCATACTTTTCGGCCCCAAAACTTGGACTGAACCAGAAAAGGAGGGGGAGTATCAATATTCGTCAAAGATACCCACACCTCCAGGTTGGTGGCACAGCTCGAAGCATCAGAGACTATCCATGTGCAACTGACAGTGGGTAAAACTGCCTTCCAGTTTATAGCCTGCTACAGACCACCCTCCCAAACCCAGGAACCCCACTCGGCCTTCCTGAGAACACTGGAAAATATGAAGGTCTCTCCAAACACCATTATATTGGGCGACTTCAACTACCCAAACATAGACTGGGAGCATTACTCTAGCTCCAAAACCCTAGCTCAAAGGTTCCTAGAATTTATAAACTCAAATGCTATGGAACAACTTGTTACCACTCCTACAAGAGGGGAAAATATACTGGACCTGATCATCACGAACATGGGGACTCTATGCTCCAGACCAGAAGTGTATCCCTCACTGGTAAGATCAGACCATAAACTAATCTCACGGGATATTCACATCCTGACCCCACCCCCTGCCCAGAAAACCACAGTGAAAAACTTCTCTAAAGCAAATTTCACACTCCTCCAAACTGAGGTGGAATCCTTCAAAGCCCCCGGGCCTGTGGAAAATACGGCCCAGACCGCAGAATGCTTTATAAATGCATTCTATGAACACCTTCAGGAATGCATGGATCATGCAATCCCAAATAAAACCAAGACCCAATCCTCCAAAGGCAGACGTCCTGTCTGGTGGACCCCAGCCATAAACAAACTATACAATAGAAGGAGGAAGCTACTACATGATAAAGCAAAATCCCAAAAAGGGAAGGCATCTCTGATCAGTGTTAGCAAAAAACTACGGGCACTCATAAAATCATCTAAGGCCAGCTTCGAGAGAAAGATTGCACAGGACACTAAGGATAATCACAAGGCTTTCTTTAGTTATGTCAGGAACCTGGGTGGGAATTCCCAGATATGCTCAGAATTAGTCCAAAATGACAAAAAATACACCGAACCCACAGACATTGCCAACAATGCAATACCAGGCTACAACTCATACCACACTTTTCGGCAACCAAATCAGGACTGAAACACTAAAGGTGGAGGAGTGTCCATATTCACCAAGGATATTCACACCTCCAGGTTGTTTGCCCAACACAATGCATCTGAAATTCTCCAGGTGCAATTAACATTAGGTAAGACTGCAATACAAATTGTAGCTTGCTACAGATCCCCCACCATGCCCCAAGATTCTCACTTCACCTTTCTAAACATACTGGAAAATATTAAGATACAACCAAACACCCTAATACTGGGTGATTTCAACTACCCTGCCATTAACTGGGAAAACTACTCCTGTACCAACACCTTTGCTCAACGGTTTTTGGATTCAAAAGGCTCCCGAGAGCACCCCAGCACTACCAGGTTATACCTCATACCATACTTTTCGGCCCCAAAACTTGGACCGAACCAGAAAAGGAGGGGGAGTATCAATATTCGTCAAAGATACCCACACCTCCAGGTTGGTGGCACAGCACGAAGCATCAGAGACTATCCATGTGCAACTAACAGTGGGTAAAACTGCCTTCCAGTTTATAGCCTGCTACAGACCACCCTCCCAAACCCAGGAACCCCACTCGGCCTTCCTGAGAACACTGGAAAATATGAAGGTCTCTCCAAACACCATTATATTGGGCGACTTCAACTACCCAAACATAGACTGGGAGCATTACTCTAGCTCCAACACCCTAGCTCAAAGGTTCCTAGAATTTATAAACTCAAATGCTATGGAACAACTTATTACCACTCCCACAAGAGGGGAAAATATACTGGACCTGATCATCACGAACATGGGGACTCTATGCTCCAGACCAGAAGTGTATCCCTCACTGGTAAGATCAGACCATAAACTAATCTCACTGGATATTCACATCCCGACCCCACCCCCTGCCCAGAAAACCACAGTGAAAAACTTCTCTAAAGCAAATTTCACACTCCTCCAAACTGAGGTGGAATCCTTCAAAGCCCCCGGGCCTGTGGAAAATACAGCCCAGACCGCAGAATGCTTTATAAATGCATTCTATGAACACCTTCAGGAATGCATGGATCATGCAATCCCAAATAAAACCAAGACCCAATCCTCCAAAGGCAGACGTCCTGTCTGGTGGACCCCAGCCATAAACAAACTATACAATAGAAGGAGGAAGCTACTACATGATAAAGCAAAATCCCAAAAAGGGAAGGCATCTCTGATCAGTGTTAGCAAAAAACTACGGGCACTCATAAAATCATCTAAGGCCAGCTTCGAGAGAAAGATTGCACAGGACACTAAGGATAATCACAAGGCTTTCTTTAGTTATGTCAGGAACCTGGGTGGGAATTCCCAGATGTGCTCAGAATTAGTCCAAAATGACAAAAAATACACCAAACCCACAGACATTGCCAACATCCTAGCTGACAGGTTCAGCGCAAACTTCTCCCCCCCCCTCCCCACCAAAAGGGCAAATATCTATCCTAGCAGAGTGCTGCCCCCCTGACATCTCAGATGCTCTGGCAGGAGCCGCCCTCTCCAAAGCAAAAAACACAGCATCAATGGGACCAGACGGTGTCCCGGGCTGCGTCCTACATGAACTCCAAAAAGAGCTAAACCCAAACATAAAACTACTGTTCAATCTCAGCCTTACCACAGGATATGTACCCAAAGAGTGGCATACAGCAACAGTGGTCCCTCTCCACAAAGGTGGTGCCTCAACGGATCCTGGAAACTATTGCCCCATAAGCCTGACTAGCTTGGTCTGCAAAGCTATGGAAAGGATCATCATGGACCTCATAAATAAAGATATTGGGGACCTACAGACACTGGATCCTACCCAGTTCGGCTCTGTTAAGGGCAGATCCTGCCTCTTAAACCTGGTTGATTTCTTTGAAACAGTCACCAAGGCCAGTGACGAGGGGAAGGTGGTCCACACAGCCTACCTGGACCTTTCAAAAGCCTTCGATACAATACCCCACTCAGGCATTATAGATAAGCTCACCAGCTTAAATATAAACCCCTATGTCACTAGATGGGTTGCAAACTGGCTCAAGGACAGAACCCACATGGTTAGAATTGTTGGAGCCATGTCAGACTCCAAATCAGTTACAAGTGGCGTCCCACAAGGCTCAGTCCTGGGACCTCTCTTGTTCGGTATATATTTCTCGGAGGTACAGGCCAACACGGAAGGACTGTGGCTGACCAAGTTCACAGATGACTGCAAACTGGGCGCCATAATCAACTCTGCAGCTGACACAAGCATCCTCCAAAAGGGCCTCATAGAAACAGACAACTGGTGCCAGAGTCATGGCCTCAAGCTAAACGCCAAAAAGTGTATAGTCATCCCCTTTGGCAAAAACAAAGTGCTCACAAATTACCACATAGGTGGTAATCCATTAAGTACGGAAGAAGTAATTAGGGACCTGGGGACCCAAGTTGATAGCAATCTCTCATTTGACAACCACGTGGCCAAAGTGGTTAGAAAAACATTTTATATAGCCCACCTAATCATGAAGGGATTCACATCTAGATCAGGGGAGGTTATTGTGCCTCTTTACTCATCCCTCATCAGGCCCATAATTGAGTACAATGCCCCTTTTGGGATGTACCTTACCAGACACCTGCAGCAACTGGAAAGACCCCAAAAGTACCTCAACAAGAGGATCAAAGGGCTCAAACAGATGCCATATGCTGCCCGGTTAAAGAAACTCCAGCTCTACTCAGTGGCATACCACCTGCTCAGAGGCGATCTGTACCTGACGTATAAAGCCATGTCCAATCCGGAATTAATGGACATACTGCACCTCAGAAAATACAAATCCCATCGAGCTATGCGCTCGAGAGACTTGAACCTCAGCACTGAAATAAATAGGACATGCTGGAGGGAAAGATTCATAACCCAGAGGCTCCCTTCACTCTGGAATAAAATCCCAGTCCAGGTTAGGCAGAGTCCCTCATTGACTCTCTTCAAGAGGAATCTTGATGAGTGGATGGGGGATCGTAGGTTTACCCCGGGTATCACTTCTGTGTCACTGTTAGACAGAGGCACAGTATACTAACCTCGAAAAAGGGCATAGCAAAATTAATTTAAAATGGGTGGCGAAAGCCAGACACACTCTGGCTAGGCTTATAAATGCCCTAGGGCAGATAGCCTAGTATGAACCTATGAACCTATGAACCTATAAATTCCAACACCCTAGAACAACTAATTCACAGTCCCACCAGGGTACCAATATTCTAGACCTGGTGATTACCAACATGGGAGATTGATGCTCCACACCAGTGGTCACCCCCCTCTTGGTCAGATCAGACCATAAGTTAATCACCCTTGACATCCACTTCCCACCCCCACCCCCCTTTAAGAAAACCTCCGTAAAAAACTTCTCCAAAGCCAACTTCATACTTCTGAAGTCAGAAGTAACAAACTTCATGACACCCATGCAGATGGGAACTGGAAGTTCAACTGCTGAATCCTACACTAAGGTGCTGTATGAGCACATTCACTCGTGCATAGACCGAGCCATCCCAAATAGAACCAAGACCCTGTCCTCTAAATAAATGGAGCCAATCTGAAGGTCCCCTGCCATAAACAAACTGTACAACAGAAGGAAGAAACTGTTGCAGAAAAGAGGAAGAACTCAGGATTCAAAAAACTCCCTCAACAGCCTCAGTAGAAAGCTGAGATCCCTCATAAAATCTTCCAAAGCTAGTTACAAAAACAAAATTGCCCAAGATTCCAAAGAAAATCACAAGGCATTCTATAGCTATGTCAAGAATCTAAAGGGTAATACTCAGATCTGCTCTGAGCTACACCAGAATGGCACTAGATATACTGATCCCAAGGATATTGCCAGTATCCTGGCAGATAGATTCAGTGCCAACTTCACCCCCCTCTCACCCCCTAAAGGGCCCATCTCAATACAAAAGAATGCCAAATTCCAGTAATCACGGCCACTCAGGTAAAAAAACACACTCTCCAAAGCCAAGAATACAGTATCCATGGGACCAGACGACATCCCAGGCTGTGTACTGCATGAATTTCAGAATGAACTGGCACCTCACCTTTGTGTAATGTTTAACCATAGCCTCACCTCAGGCTTCCTGCCCACAGAGTGGTGCACAGCTACAGTCATCTCACTCTACAAGGAGGGATCCACTTTGGATCCCAGGAACTACCGTCCCATCAGTCTGACAAGCCTGATCTGCAAGGCCATGGAATGTATTATCATGGAACTTATAAACAAAGACATTGGCAACCTTTAAACACTGGACCCCACCCAGTTTGGGTTAGTGAAGGGCCGATCTTGCCTCCTGAACCTGATCGACATCTTCAAATCAGTCTCCAGAGCCATGGACGAGGGTAAGGTGGTTCACAGAGCCTGCTTGGACCTCTCCAAGGCCTTTGACACCATCCCCCATTCTGGAGTCATAGAAAAACTTACTAAACTGGGCATTAATCTCTACGTCACTCGATGGGTTGTAAACTGGCTTACTGACAGAACGCACACTGTAAAAGTAGCTGACTCCAAATCCAGCTCCAGACAAGTGACAAGTGATGTACCGCAGGGTTCTGTCCTGGGACCACTCTTGTTTGTCATCTACTTCTCTGAAGTACAGGCCAACACTAACTGGCTTAGAAAGTTCGCAGATGACTGCTGGGAGCCATTATTGAATCCCCAAATGATGTGGATATACTACAAATGGGCCTTACCAAAACAGATGCCTGATGCCAGAGCCATGGGCTCAAGCTCAATGCCAAAAAATGTATAGTTGTCCCCTTTGGGAAAAAACACATACCTGTGAACTACCACATAGGTGGCAGTACACTAAACACCAAAAGTGTGATAAGAGACCTAGGGACATAGGTGGACAGTGGTCTCACCTTTGATAACCACATAGCCACAACAGTTAGAAAATCCTTCTACATGGCACACCTCATCACTAAGCGCTTTTCATCCAGGAAAAAAGGAAGTAATTGTCCCTCTGTACTCATCCCTCATTAGACCCATTATAGAATACAATGCCCCATTTGGTATGTACCTCACAAGACATCTGCAACAACTAGAAAGGCCACAGAAATACCTCAAAAAAAGAATCACAAGCTTAAAGCAGATGCCTTATGCTGACCATCTAATGAATCTCCAGTTATACTCTGTCACATATTGCCTACTCAGAGGTGATCTCTGCCTAACATACAAGGTCATGTCAAACCCAGAGTTGTTGGACATGCTACATTTAAAGAAATCCCAATCCCTCCGAGCCACATGCTCCAGGGATCTTAACCTTGTCATCATGATGAATAGAACACGTTGGAGAGATAGGTTCCTGACCCAGAGACTCCCCATACTCTGCCCATATATGTCAGGCAGAGTGCCTCAATGGTCCTCTTCAAGAGGAACCTTGACGATTGGATGAGAGATAGGAAATTCTCCCCGGGGATCACATCAGTAGCCCTGCTAGACAGAGTCCAGGAAAGTAAATATTTGTGGGAAGCAATAGCCAGGGAATCGTTATGGGTAGGCTTGTATAGGCCCTAGGGCCGATAGCCTAGTACCTATCTATGAACCTATGTAATTTTTTTTTTTTTTTTTGATATATTGGCTGAGGTAAACTCTTCTGTATCAATAACACTTGCAGAAAAGGAGAAATTACAATAAAGGAAGTCATCAATTAATGGAGCACTACAAATATATAAAATAAAAAAAACTGACTCGGGGATTAAATAAATTCTGTCTAGGTATAGGGAGAAGCCAACATAGAGTTTATGTGTTTGTGTGATTAGCAGCAGCTCTAATTGCATATGGATGCCATGCATCATGCTTACATGAATACAAGCAAGGTTTCATGAACAGCAACAGTGTTGTAGCCTAGGAAACCATGCAAAGCAGCATGAAGGCATATGGAACATGCAGACAAGTTTATCTACAGACTCTGCGAAATTGCATGGACAGCCACGATGATCACCAGGGCTAAAATGCATGCACTGAATGCAGTAGTAACACATTATAAAAAGTGTACTCAGTGCAATGTACACTAGAACATGTTTTTAACATAGTGTAATAAAGGATTTGGAGTGCTCATCAAGGGTATATAGAATGCATTATAAATACATGGGATTAACTGATTTGTCAGAATCGCACATCATTGAATCGCAGTCCATCGACACTCAAAATATCAAAGTCTCACTTCATCAAAGCAGAGGAATAAGGAAGACCTTCCCAGGGTAAGTAATTTTTTGTGCGACAGTGAACTTTGCCTTTTTCCAACTGTAGTGCAATCTCGGAGTTGGTATATTTAGTTGGGAAGGTGCGTGGGATGCTGTTTACATCTCCTGTGCGAGTATATTTATACCATAACACATTATAGTATATTGTGTGACTGTCAAAGGTTACATATCAATGGAGATGATTGGTTGTAACATAAACATCCTGACATGATCACTGGAGAGGACATTTAACAAGGGTGGTATATACAATAGGGGTGTGTGCATATTGTGAAAGTGGGCAAAAATGAGCAGCTTGAATAAGACTGAAATGTCAGCATAGCTCTAAACCAATCAGGGACACATAGCAACAGGATCGCAGACAACATTAGACAAAAGTAGGCACAATCATGGACAATTCTAAAATAACCTCACCATTCATGTGTGATATTGACATAAAACATGTGATTGTAATTTATTATACATGTTGTGCAGGAACACGTTTGTACAACTGTAATGATCTGTCAGTAGTCTTTAAGGGGAATTCAATACACCTTCCTCAAAAATGACTACTTTTTGGAGGTGTTAAGAGGGACAGTGTTTTACCTGTAGTTTGAATTACAGGCAATCCTGGCCACTTAAGAGGTTTGCGTGACACATAAGCCACAATCCACAGCTTCAAGAATGTAACCCATACCATAGATGTTGTCAATGAACTGTGTATTTACTGGGTGCATCACACAAAGACGTATCATAAGCCATATTACAGAAACACTTAATGTCCTTAAGGAGTCAATTGTATATATCCCATTGGCCTCTATTACAGGAGGTTTAAGGTACACACAATGAAAACTTTAGCTTGGCTAGGTTTTTCTTGTAGTTTTTACTAACTGGTTTGTCTGTGCGGCTTTTTTACTCTTTGCTTTGGATGTTAGTTGGGATATTTAGCAGACACCTTAATGGTTATAGACATCAGCTGAGTTATAGACCCTGTGCTTCTATAGTATAGCCAAGCAATCCACTTATTCTTTGCTGACAAGGCCATAAGAAAGCTGTAACATGCATTTCCAGAGCTAGTGGTATTTGGCTTTATTGGCCTGAATGTATCCCAAAAGACTTAAAAAGAAAAAGTTAAAAGTCATGGACATTCATAAGTCATATTGCTGAAACACTTGATGTCTTTAATGGATCATTTCCATATATCCCATGGGCTTCTATTACAGAAGGTTTAAGGTATCACACAGTGAAAATTCTAGCTTGGCTAGGTTTTTCTTGTAGTTTTTACTAATTAGTTTGTCCCTGTGACCTTTTACTCTTTACTTAAGTAAGGCCGATAAGATGTGTGGAAGCTTACTGTGCCAAATGTGATACACTTGAGTAAAGCATCTCTGGATGTCATAGGTATTGGCCATATGGATAACAACACTTAAAAATAACATATTATCACTAGATTCATACATACAGCTATCTACCACATGCAATAGCAATGGATAGTGTCTACGGCATGGACAACTGTTGTGTGAATTAAGAAGTGATCCATTATAATGAATGTTACAGAACTATGTGAGGCTCATGGCAATGCATCAGTTATACTCATGTGCACAGTAGCTACAGCACTGCAAAGTCTAGCATCAATGAGTGAGGGAGCTGTCACTGTGCTGTTGTTCACATAACAAAGAATGCATGGAGTGCACTTTCTATCAGCACATGTCAAACCCAAGACACATGCCACCTGATCACTGTCACCCTGACATTACCATGGAAAATGTAATACTACCACAAAAGTCTGACATGCATGCATATGTGTTTATGCAACCTATCAAATAGTAATACTGATGTGATGACTGCTACATCTGTGATGCTGTACAGTCACACTAAAGCTGTACCTGGGATACAATTGGACTTCATAGGTTTATAGGTGCATAGGAGAGTACTAGGCTAAATTCCCAAGATCCCATAAAATCCTAGCCATTTTTAACATGACTTACACATTTTTCAATAGCTATGTGAAAAATGTTCACATAAGGATGTGCCTATGCTATGTTATCTAATACTAACTACCTCTACCCATGAGGGACATGGGTGGAACTACAGGAGTAAAATCATGATTAACCATCCATTCATCTGTGTTTAACATGAAGAGAGTCAGGAAAGGTCTTTGCTTTACATGAATGGCAAGCATGTTCCAGAGAAGGGGTAGTGTCTGAGAGATGTTCATGTCTCGCCAGCATGATTTATTATGTCAGAGGCTAGGTTAATATCCTCGGAATGAGTGACCCTTCTGCACTTTGTGCTAATAGTGTGTAACATTACCACTAAGGACAGATTGTAGGGTACCCTGTAGGCCAGACACAGACTGATCTTTAGTAGTCTGTTGTAGATATAATACAGTGACAGGCTTTAAAGCTTTCTTCGTGTGACTTATTGTTTACACCATGTATCTGCATTGTGCAAAAACTCTGACGTTGGCCCAGCTATTGCAGATGTGTGGTGAGGTACATGCAAAAGGGTGCATTATACTCAATTATTGGTGTGATGAGGGCTGAGTACAATGGCATTATAATGTCCTTTGTTGTGGATGGCCTGCCCGTACTTACAAGCTGTGCCACATACAAGGGATTTGTCACCACTATGGTCACATGGTGGTCGAATTTTGATTACTATGTGAGTACCCAGATCATGTATGACTGGGTGTACTCATAGGGATGTGCTGTCTATATTATAGTTAGCTTGAGTATTTATTTTTCAAAAGGGAATATTTATGTTTTTGTGTTCATTTACTGTGTTTCCATGGCTCTAGCACAAACCATTTTGTGCATTAATAGTTTCTGTAGTATATCGATAATGTTTGTGGATTCAATGATTGTCCATATTTTGCAGTCATCCATAAAGTTGGTAAGAAAAAGGCTGTCTACATTTGTCTTGACTTCTCAAAAGTAAATACCAAACAGGAAAGGGCATAGTACAGAACCCTGTGGTATGGCCTCGGTCACTGGCTTCTTGCTAGTGGTGAATTCACACACTTTGACAGTACTTGTCCTGTTGGTGATCCATTTGGCTACTCACCTGGTGACATATGTGTTTATGGCCAGTTGAGACAATTTCTCTGTAATACCTGAGTGTGGATTTGTGTCAAATGTCTTGGCCAAGTCTAGTTAGGCAGGATTCACAGTCTTTCCCTCATCCATGCCCTTGGTGACCTTCTTGAAGAACTCAGATTTAACAAACATTATGTGTCCTTAACAAATCAAAAATGGGTTGTGTATACAGTCAGGAGATTATCTGTGTCCTTTTTAATAAGGTCCATGATGATTCCTTTGATTGCCTTAGAGATGAGGTGAGTCAGGCTTACGGGTCTATAATTTCCTGGGTCAGGTGATGCCCCTCCCTTGTTCAGATGGATGACTGTTGCTGAACACCCTTCTGCCAGAAAGTAGCCTGTCTGGAGGCTGTGGTTAAGTATGGATTTAACAATGTCTACTAAGTTAGGTTACAAGTTATTGAAAACGCAGGGCCCATTGATGGATGTTGTCAGGGCCCACTGATGGCATGATTTTAGCTGTAGAGAACACCCAGTTGAGCTGGTCTCTTAACAAAATAAGATGAGTAATGTTTGCATGTATACTTTGGGTGATGTCCATTGTGGACAGGGAGGTGAACTTTAATCCAAATCTATCAGCTAGCTGATTGTCTAGTTCCTACAGTTGAGTAAGGGTGGTGCCATCCACAAACAGCTCAGCACTCAGTTGTGTATTCTCCATAACATTTTGTACTTATTTAAAAATTATTTATGACAACACCTCCAAATACAACCTTGGGTATGCATCACATGTCACAAAGTGGAAGTCTTCACACAGTCATACAACTGTTTCTATGTCACATAATTACATCAATTGCACATGATACGCATATATGTTTTTCACTGGAAAGATGGGTGTGATGGCCCTGATACCATTTATGGACCCATTACAAATCAGGTGGATGTGGTTCATGCAGAACAGTTACTGCCACAAATGCTGACAGTAGCACAATGCTGCTGGGGATTACCCTAATAATCCTTGTGAATAAAAATGCAATTGTGCATACAATGACTTCACCAAGGTTACAACTGAATCTGGACTACTTATATGTTTGTGTATATAATAGCATTACAACATGTGTATGAAACAAGATGCGTATGCCCATGTAATCAATATGATATTACACTACTGTATCTGACAGAGCATTTAGTGATGGTAGGTATACATGTGCATACCTGTGCCATACTGCAAGTGTCACTGCAATGGTTGAATAAGACCTGGGCAGAATGCTGATATACTCTACTTCAAAAACATATGCCTTAGTAAGAAAACAATATTCATAGCATCATTCCATGTCAACAGTTCTCAGGAGGCATACTAATACAGCTGTTATGTAAGGAACATTTAATCAAATGGCAGCAGTGGCCATCAATACATTACCTTAAATCACAGATCGGAATACACTGTTGTAGGGCTATCGTACATCCATACCTCAATATAGCACATGTGGATGACAGCAACTTTGACATGTGCAATGTTCATAGGGTCATAAGACATTAGTGGGCTAATGCTCAACATCACATAAACTTCTAGCCGTTATAATGTCATTTAAACAGTTGCCATATCAATATGATAGAATTTAGTAAGGGTATGTCCGTATGTGTTTGATTATATTACATACTGACTCTGTCCATATGTGACTTGTGCACCACCCCATGACAGAATTAGTAATCACACATCCAGTGGTCTGGAGCTGGGCTTGCAGAGGGTCATAGAAGGGTTCTGCTTCATGATGTGTGTATACATCTTTGAGATGAGGACATCCTCCCATCTCCTGCAGAATGGATGTTATGTGGACAAAGTGAAAAAGGGGATGTTGGATTCCTGAGGCTATGTTAAAGGTTCACCAGAGTGAGAGTCAAATGAAAAGAGATTCAAAAGATCACACAATGACCATAATAAACCACCAAACACACACACAACAGTTGACTGAGGTCAGATTTGAACATTAAACCTGTGTAGATATAGAAGTTGGATTCCA
The DNA here is from genome assembly GCF_019279795.1 of Protopterus annectens. NCBI lineage: Eukaryota > Metazoa > Chordata > Ceratodontiformes > Protopteridae > Protopterus > Protopterus annectens. The sequence continues at coordinate 1,582,460,599 of NC_056726.1, read as the reverse complement.
TACAATGTAAGACTTGCACAACCATACATATGTCTGACTTTAACACTGTCATGGTGCACTTTATAGAAGCTGATAGCATCTTTGTATACTGAGAAGTTGTTTGGAGGTGTGTCTGATACAAATTTGGAGTCACATCTTGTAAAATTGGTTCTAAAGATGAACACACACTCAACTTGACTGCAGCCAGATTAGAACCCCTACTTAGCTATCTATAGAACACAGTATTTAATACAAGTGCTGCAGCGCAAATCTGATTTTTACAGTATCAGACAACAGTTTATAGCAGATGACATCATTAGCATCTGGTGCAAATATGGCAGTAAAAGTGTCTCACGTGCTGTTCTAAAATGGTTTGCAGAATGTGAACTAACTGAGCAGATACACCAGTTGACCACAGTGAGAGTAGAACCTCTCCTTAGCTGTCTATAGAAATTAGTACTTAACATAAGTGCTATAGCACAAGTCTTTCTTTCATAGTGTCAGACGACACTTTATAGTAGATGACATCATCAATGTCTGGTGAGAACAAGATGTTGGGAGGGCTGTATGAACTTGCTGTGTAGTCATGTATGAATATAAAATTTTTTTCTCAATGAAACCTGAGTGATGTCAGTAGACACAGACTCATCATACTGTTCTGACTACACACACACACACACACACACACACACACACACACACACACACACACACACAAACAAGGTGAATGCAGTAATATGAGAACTCCTACCTACCTATCTGTAGGGCACTGCACTTAATGCAAGCACCATACTACAGGTCTGAGTTTTTCTCTGTTGCAAAATAGTCTATAGCAGATTAAATCATCACTGCATGTTTGTAGGTCTGCATGAAATGGCTGAGTAGTCATGTATGGCTGTAAAAATGCATGTTCTCCATGAGACTTGATTGCTGAAAGGAAGATACAGCCTTATGCTCTTCTGACTATGAGCACACATACAAGTTGACTGCAATGAGATTAGATCCCTTTCCTAACTAGTTATACAACCTAGAGAACTTAGCACAAGTCTGACTTTTACACTGTTGCAGAGCACATTATAGCAGGTAACATCATCAGTGTATGTGTGGGAGAAGATGTTGGGAGGCATGTATGACTAAAAATTTTTGTTCTCCATAAGACTTGATTGCTGAGAGTAGTCTAGAAACTCTTCCTCTTCTGACTATACACACACAAACTTTCGCATACAGGCACAAACACAATTTGGCTGTCGTGGTAATTGCACCCTTACCTAACTACTTTGCTCTCATCTGCAGAACACAGCAGTCAATATTTGCGCCATCACAGAAGTCTGAGTGGTATTCATAGATGATGACATAATCATTATATGATGTAGGTAACATATCCTGTTATGACAGTGATGTACAAAGTGTGGACTTTGGATTTTCAGATATACTTTGAAAGATAGCTTTTTAAACTATATGCAATAAGCCATCAGTCATGCATGTTAAGGAAAATGAGGCATACATGCATCTGTTTCTCAATAGGTTGTGTACATTACACACACACACACACACACACACACACACACACACACCACACGCACACACACACTCACACACACACACACACACACACACACACACACACACACACACACACACACACACACACACACACACATTTTGTGATCAGCATGGATGCAAGTGTCAATGTGTGTGTGTTCATATTTTGACGAATTGATGTCCACAGTAAGATATGTATAAGAGAATCTCAATGTCTATTGTCAGTATAAAGCTTCAAATAATGTACCAATGAAGGTATGCTATTTATTTTGTAGTATAGTTGACATTTGACCTATTACTGACATATCCATTTTCAAGTGCATAGCTAGAGGGCACACATGAGTCTGAGTAAATATGTATTTAGTCAATGACAAGTCCCTTCCCTTTAGTTGTGTTTTTAAATGCCTTTTGGTGGGATAAAGAATAACTCAGCAATAACCATAATAATACACACCAAACACCTCTTTCCATAGCAGACTGCTGAGCAACTGCTTTGCACGAATGATGACAAAGTGTTTGCACATGCAAGATTTACATTTAATAAATACAACTTAAACATGAGAAGTAGTTATGTATATATGCTGTTGGAAAAATAGCTGACAGATACTGTGGTGTTCATACTGTAGTTTATATTGGAATGTTGTGTCAGAACTTTATATAACGCCTGTGGGAGAACTAGCTGACAGATACTGTGGTGTTCATACTGTAGTTTATATTGGAATGTTGTGTCAGAACTTTATATAACGCCTGTGGGAGAACTAGCTGACAGATACTGTGCTGTTCATACTGTAGTTTATATTGGAATGTTGTGTCAGAACTTTATATAACGCCTGTGGGAGAACTAGCTGACAGATACTGTGGTGTTCATACTGTAGTTTATATTGGAATGTTGTGTCAGAACTTTATATAACGCCTGTGGGAGAACTAGCTGACAGATACTGTGCTGTTCATACTGTAGTTTATATTGGAATATTGTGTCAGAACTTTATATAACGCCTGTGGGAGAACTAGCTGACAGATACTGTGGTGTTCATACTGTAGTTTATATTGGAATGTTGTGTCAGAACTTTATATAACACCTGTGGGAGAACTAGCTGACAGATACTGTGCTGTTCATACTGTAGTTTATATTGGAATGTTGTGTCAGAACTTTATATAACGCCTGTGGGAGAACTAGCTAACAGATACTGTGGTGTTCATACTGTAGTTTATATTGGAATGTTGTGTCAGAACTTTATATAACGCCTGTGGGAGAACTAGCTGACAGATACTGTGGTGTTCATACTGTAGTTTATATTGGAATGTTGTGTCAGAACTTTATATAACGCCTGTGGGAGAACTAGCTGACAGATACTGTGGTGTTCATACTGTAGTTTATATTGGAATGTTGTGTCAGAACTTTATATAATGCCTGTGGGAGAACTAGCTGACAGATACTGTGGTGTTCATACTGTAGTTTATATTGGAATGTTGTGTCAGAACTTTATATAACGCCTGTGGGAGAACTAGCTGACAGATACTGTGGTGTTCATACTGTAGTTTATATTGGAATGTTATGTCAGAACTTTATATAACGCCTGTGGGAGAACTAGCTGACAGATACTGTGGTGTTCATACTGTAGTTTATATTGGAATGTTGTGTCAGAACTTTATATAACGCCTGTGGGAGAACTAGCTGACAGATACTGTGGTGTTCATACTGTAGTTTATATTGGAATGTTGTGTCAGAACGTTTATGACATTAAGAACTATTGCTATTGCCTTCTCTGCTTGCATGGAGTTAAGTGAGAAGCAAACATGTTTCTTTGCTTAAATGGGAAAGTAGTAATATTTCTATTGGTTCACCTTCCTTCACGCAAACATGCTAAGTGGTGATGAGCAGCCATCAGCACTCTGGATAGTACTGCATGTAAAAAACACAACTAGTTTTCTCTGTGGCAGTAGGTGTTAAGTGCAGTAAGCTCCTGTTCAAATCATGAATAACACAGGTTTGAATCCAGCTAATCTATACTTTTTCACACGTCAGGATGGCATCACATAAGTAAATGTGATAATTCCTACAAATGTGTAAAGTACTGTATAAAAATAAAGATCAGTCAAGTGATTTATGTCAACAGTGCACATATGGATTTGTATGTTTATACATTTACCAGTCTAACTATCAGAGTAAATGTTTCAAGGTACTGCACTTACTCTGCTTTAACTCTTTGTTCCTTTAGCACAGCAGGCTTAACTAGCATTGCACAGAGGTGACCTTACTAGTGCGGCCAATGCCATAGGACATGAAGAGTCATTCACCATCGATCAGCATTGCTGTGAGATGCTAAACTACATGCAAATGCACAGGACTAAAAGTGAAGAGTTTTATTAGGGGCATTTCTGCCATGTGTGTGGGGTGTGATTCTATTTTTTGACCAGATTAAAGGTGTGAAAATGGGGTAGATAGGAAAAGGGTGAAATGGCGGACAAGCAGTGGGGAAGAACATAAAGGAAGCAATATAGGAATTTACAGGACGGAACTGGGAAGAACCATAGCTATCCACTTCTTTAACAGTGTAATATGAACATGGATAGAATAATTGAATGAATTTGGACTGTCACCATGGCACAGATGGGGGCCAACAATGTAATCATGTTGCATAGCCAATTGGACCAAATCAAGTGTGTCAAGAACATGCATGTGCAAAGTGGAATTGTCTATAGGACAACATTTTTTTTGTGGAACAGGTGTCCAATTTTTTATTTAATTCAAAAATAGAGGAACATTGTGGAAGGGACATAGGTATGTCAGACTAAGATAAGTATGGTAGGTCAGGTAGCAGGTACAGGTAAACAGGATAAACAAGACAGATACAGGGATGGTGAGGCACACAAAAGATTGGGACACCGAAACTGGGGATAGGGAGGGGACATTGGAGGCACATACCTGCCAAGCATAGTTATAGTGAGAATCTAGTCCTCACTCTCAGAACTGTCATCACTGTCCGCTTCCTCATCTTCCTGTTGGATTGCTTGACATTTAGTTTTTTTCTGCATTCCTACAAGCAACTTCTCCAGATGGCTGAGGCATGTACCGATGCTACTTTCTAAGACCTCACACTCCATGTCTGGGAGCTCATGGTGAGTGACGTAATCCCCACCTCCACCAATACTCTCAGAGGGTACCACTGTACCAGCTGCAAGGGTAATGCTACCATTTAGCAACCCATTGGGTGACATAGGGATTAATGCCCAACTTAGTAAGTTTATCTATGATTCCAGAGTGGGGGATGGTGCCAAGGCCTTTGACACCATCCCCCACTCTGGAATCATAGATAACCTTACTAAGTTGGGCATTAATCCCTATGTCACCCAATGGGTTGCTAAATGGCTTACTGATAGAACTCACACTGTAAAAGTAGCCGACTCCAAATCCAGCTCCAGACAAGTGACAAGTGGAGTACCTCAGGGTTCAGTCCTGGGGCCGCTCTTGTTTGGCATCTACTTCTCTGAAGTACAGGTCAACACTAAGGGACTCTGGCTAACAAAGCTTGCAGATGACTGCAAACTGGGAGCCATTATTGAATCCCCAAATGATGTGGATACTCTACAAAAGGGCCTTACAGAAACAGATGCTTGGTGCCAGAGCCATGGGCTCAAGCTCAATGCCAAGAAATGTATTGTTATCCCCTTTGGGAAAAACATGTATCCATGAATTACCATATAGGTGGCAGTACACTAAACACAGAAAGTGTGATAAGAGACTTAGGGACACAGGTGGACAGTGGTCTCACCTTCGATAACCACATCACCACAACAGTCAGGAAATCCTTCTATGTGGCACACCTCATCATGAAGGGCTTTTCATCCAGAAAAAGGAGGTCATTGTCCCACTGTACTCATCCCTCATTAGACCCATTATAGAATACAACGCCCCATTTGGTATGTACCTCTCAGGACATCTGCAACAACTGGAAAGGCCTCAGAAATACCTCACTAAAAGAATCACAGGCCTAAAGCAGATGCCCTACGCTGACCGCCTTAAAAAACTCCAGCTATACTCTGTCACATATCGTCTACTCAGAGGCGATCTCTGCTTAACATACAAGGCCATGTCAAACCCAGAGCTGTTGGACATGCTACACTTAAAGAAATCCCAATCCCTCAGAGCTACACGCTCCAGGGATCTAAACCTTGTCATCACAATAAACAAAACATGCTGGAGGGATAGGTTCCTGACCCAGAGACTCCCCAGACTCTGGAATAGATTGCCCATACATGTCAAGCAGAGTGCCTCTTAGGACCTCTTCAAGAGGAACCTTGACGATTGGATGGGAGAAAGGAAATTCACCCCAGGGATCACATCAGTCGCCCTGCTAGACAGGGGTCCAGGAAAGTAAATAATGTGGGAAGAAATAGCCAGGGAATTGTTATGGCTAGGCTTGTATAGGCCCTAGGGCTGATAGCCTAGTACCAACCTATGAACCTATGAACCTATGTTGAGGGACCAGATATGGCAGAGGTTGCAGATTCAGTGCTGCCAGGTTGCATCCCAGATGTGCTAGGCATTGGTGTAGCTGTTGGAGGGATGGCAGACTGACCCACACCAGCTGGCCTACCTCCCTTGTGCTGGATATCATTTTGTTAGTTGTCAAAAAATTATGACATCAGAATGTTGTGATCACACATGCAAAAATGAAAAAGAGAGATAAGGGGTAGGGTAAGAGGGAAAAAAGAAAAAAGATAATTAGAACCGCTATGTCACATGCAATGATTTAGTACAATAAAAGTATGTTTTTACTTTTATGTTAACTATGCATTTTACAAATCCAAAATAGGGCTGAGAATTGTTCCAAATAATCCTTGCAATATACATATATTGCATATATGCTTTTAAAAATAATACAGAATAAGTTAACAGCATGGCATTTTGCCAGTTTTGTTGAAATTAATATTAAATATTTTTATTAGCATGCATTTGTTTTGTGGGATTTGAACCCACACCATTTGACTACACTTGACTCATACAATAACCTTGAACTACAGAATATAACATGCATATTTGCTTTCACAGTTAAGATCTGCATGTTTAATTTGCCAGCAATGTATGGAAGAGCAATAATTATAATGCAGTAATGTTAATTTGTGCTCTATACATATTTCTTGCTTCTCTGAGTCTTTCAAAGTGTTCAGCATGGGCCTCCCAGTTTACTTAAATCTCCTGAGCAGCTGAAAAATAAATAAGGATAGAAAAAGAGAAAACATTATGCACACCAGTCTTGGCTATCTACAGCTTCCTATATCAGTTATAGTATCTTTATCTGTATAATTACACAACTCTGGGATGTCAATGGTCCTAAACTCATCCAGTCACTGGTTGAGTTGTGCCTGCTTGTGCCTTTTTAGGTCATTATAATGATGCCCGCATTGCTCTCCAGTGTATGGAATGCCAGTTCAACTGGAGACAGCCTCAGCTAGACTCTTCCAACCCTCCAATTTATATTGAGACCTGGTATAGTACCCTTGCAACAGCCTACAGCTGTAGCTCTTTACAAGGAGTGTAATAAATATTCTGACTCCTTTACACCCTATCTTTGAGTACCTTTCTAGCTCTCTTTAAGAGGAACCTGGATGACTGGATGGAAAACAAAAAATACACTCCTGGAATCCTACCTGTCTCCATGTTGGACAAGGGAAACAAGTGCTGACTTTTAAAGAACATGGGTGAAATTCTTGGCTAGGCTTATAAGGGCCTCCGAGCCAATAGCTTAGTATCATCCTATGAATCTATGAGCCTATACCACATAATGGGTGGACATAGCTAAACTGTTGGCCAACAGTTTCGGTGAAAACTTCACTCCCCTGTCCCCACCCCATGTACCCCATGACATCCCTACCACCTGTCCCCTATCTTGTATCTCTAAATATCAGGTTGTAAACACCCTCTATAAGGCCAAAAACACAGCATCTATGGCACCTGATAGCATCCCGGGCTGTGTCTTATATGGGTTCCAACAAGAATTAGCAACACTATTGGGTACTCCTTTCAATCATGTTCTAAGCACCAGCTTCACCCCAGCTGAATGGAAAATGGCCACAGTTATTCCCTTGCACAAAGGTAGTGCTTCCACTGACCCCAGGAAATATAGACCTATTAGCCTGACTAGCCTTATCTGTAAGGCCATGGGGTGAATCATCATGGACCTTATCACAAAGATATAGGCAATCTTCAAATACTTGACCCTACTCAGTTTGGACTTGTCAAAGGGAAATCATGCCTGTAAAACCTGGTGAACTTCTTCAAGAGAGTCCCCAAGGCCCTGGATGAGCAAAAATCTGTGTATACAGCCTACTGAGACTAAGCCAAGGCTTTTGACATTATCCCCCACTCAGGCATCATTGACAAACTCACCCAGTTAGGTATCAACCCTTATATTGCTAGATGGGTCGCTAAGCGGTCCACTGATAGAGCACAGATAGTCAAAATTGGGGAATCCACCTCCAACAGTAGACCTGTAACCAGTGGTGTTCCACAGGAATCAGTCCTGGGACCTCTACTGTTTGGAATCTATTTCTCCAAAGTACAAGCAAAACTAAAGATCTGGTGCTGACAAAGTTTGCTGATGATTGCAAACTGGAAGTAGTCATAGAATCTCCAAACGATGTCAACTTCCTACAAGAGGGTCTTACACAAACAAATGATTGGTGGCAAAATCAATGTAAAAATGTATTATCATCCCTTTCATAAGAGTGATGTTTCTGATAACTGCCTGCAACATCAATAGCAACACTCTTGGTATGCACTCAGTGGTGAGACATCTGGACACACAGGTTGACAACAATTTTACCTTTGATCACCATGTCCCCACAGTGGTAAGAAGGGCATTCTATATTGCAAATCTCATAAGCAAAGGCATTGCCTCCAGAAAAAAATAAGTTATAATCTCCCTCTACTCTTCAGTCATCAGGCCAATAACTGAGTAAAATGCCCCTTTTGGTATCTACCTTTCCAAGCACCTGCAGCAATTGGAGAAACCACAAAGATTGCTCACAAAGGAAATTCAAGGTCTTCAGCATCTGTCCTATGTGGATCAGCTGAAATCACTGGCGCTTTATTCTGTTTCATACAGACTACACAGAGGTCATCTCTGCCTTGCAGATAAGGCAATATCTGACCCTGCTGTATTGGAAATGCTGCATCTCTGCAAGTCAAATGGTACACGGGTTACTTGCACTAAAGACCTTAACCTGGTATATGACATTGTCTCAAAGAGAGGTTAGTACACCTTTGGAACAGACTCCCACTTCATGTGAAACAGAGCACCTCATTGTCCCTCTTCAAATGCAATCTGGGTGGTTAGAGGGGTAACTACAAATTCACCCCAGGGGTTCCACCTGTGTCCCTCTTGGACATGTACATTAGGTGCTGATCATGGAAATAAGGGTAGAACTTGGCTTGGCTTCTAAAGGCCCTAGGGCCATTAGCCTGGTAACTTCCTATGATCCTATAGGATCCTATAGGAAATGTTAAGAATAGCCAGGCTTTATATTTTGGACTTTTGTGTGCAAAATGTCTAAAGTTGATCAATATCATGGAGATATAAGGTGAATTTATTAATTGGTTTTGATTTTCCAAAATATTATCTTTTAATGACCAAAAATGTTATTATTGATTACTTTATTATAGAGTGCATATATTAGATGGTTAGATTTTAAACATATACTGTCATGTAAGTCTTTCCATTTAGCAGTGTAATTGTTATTTGTCTAAAATGTAATTGTCTTTATAATAGTGGATAAGGAATATAATTCTACATCAGGTAATCGTGTTCCGATATAAGATCATTTTCTTAAACACTGATTAAGAGCTAATCTAGGTTTGTTGGGATACCAAAGAACTCTAAGCATTAAGGAATTAAATTCTCTTATATATTCTTTAGGGGTGGGAAGAGCTAATGATTTTAATATATATAATATTTTTGGTAATATTATCAGTTTTATTATTAAACGTCTTTCTTGTACTGTAAATAGAAATTTGTTTAATTTATTAATAAGATTTTTAATATTATCTAAACTGTTACTGTAATTTATATTTATTATATATTTAATGTTTTTAGTTAAAATTATTCCTAAATATTTTATTTTATTATCTTTTACCATATATTTAGAAAATCTCTTTTCCATGTCAGATATATTAGAATTTATCATAAATTGTTTTGTCTTTATCAAATGTAAGACGAGACTTAGACTGAAAATTAGCCTCAAAAAATAATTAAGATGATCTTTATTATCATTCAATGTCAACAGCATATTATCTGCAAGCAAAAGTATTTTTGAGTTTAAATTGCAATTTATTTGTACCCCTTTACTATCTGGTTTTGATCTTATTTAATTTGCAAATGGTTCCATAATCAATGTAAAAAGCAAAGGTGACAATGGTCAGCCTTGTTTTGTTCCTTTAGCAATCAAAATTGATTCCAAAACATAAGAATCTGTATTTTATAAGCTAAAGAATTATCATAAAGAATTTTTCTGAGTTGCAGAAAACCCTTTGAGAAATTATATTCTTCCAAAACCAATAAAAATATTTCCAATTAACTGTGTCAAAAGCACCGCTGATGTCTAGGCTTATTAAAGTTAAATTATCTTTTATGTTTTTAGCATAATCAATTATAGTTAATATTCTTTTAATATTATCGTAAGTATTTCTATGCTTTATAAATCCGGTTTGATCATTATTGATTAAATAATGAAGAAACTGTTGAATTCTACTAGCAAGTATAGACAGGAATATTTTGTAATCAACATTTAATAATGACATTTATTTATAAGAAGAACATTCAGCTGGGTCCTTGCCTGTTTTCAAAACTGGAGATACAAGTGTATATTTCCACTAAGGCGGGACTCATGTTAAATCGTTAACTAAGTGAAAAACATGAAGTAAGATGTTTAAAGCATCCTTAGTCATAAGCTAATAAAGTTCTGATATTGTGCTATTATTGCCTGGAGCTTTGTTAGGTTTTAGCTTGTTACTTTGATTTTTGAGTTCTAACACCAGTTTAGGTCTGTCTATTGATTTCAATTGTTCATCTGTCAATTTATTTTTAGTATACTTCCTAATAAAAGTTTTAATTGCATCTTATAGATCCATTGCTGGATTAAATTGATTCATTTTATGAAAATGAGTTCTAAATTCCCTTAGGATATCTTATATCGCAGTGACTTCTTTCTTTTTATCAACTCTTTGATGTGGTTTGATTTAATTATATTTTTTGTTCTAGTGGCTATTTTACACTTAGATTTTGGATTTATAGAGTAATTTGTTAGTTTCATCTTTTCTAAATATATTTTAATTTTATGATTTAGAATTTCTACATATTTGCTTTATAGTTTATTCATTTTTTAATTGAGATGTTCTTGTCATTTTGGCTTTCTAATTTTAGTTTACTGATGATTCCCTGTATTTCAAGTAAATTCTTATCCCATTGCTTTTTCTTTAAGGTGTACCAATTGATACTTTTACCATTTAAATAAGATTTCAGAGCATCCCATATATATACATTTCTGATATGTCTTTAGTATTATTAAATTCCAATGTAAGTCTGTATCTCTTTATTAATGAATTTTTTGAAATCTTTTAAGTTGGTTATAGATGCTGGTATTCTTTTAATGTGAATATTGTTATTATGCTTCAAAAATAATTCAAATGCTATGGTCTTAAGAACTTAAAGTGTGCATAAGACTAAAATGACTTGACTTTCAAGACATGAATTAGGGAGTATACATTTTATGATTTGACACATATTTTGTGGGGTTTTACACAGTGATAAAAGTGATTTGTACAATGTGCAATTCAAACCTATGTAAAATAGAAAATGCATATTCTTTCACATAGGTGTTTTTCCTCTCATTGCACAGAAGGTGTGGTTGTCAGACATCATCATTAAATATATAGACATATTAAAGAGTGAGCAGTGCTATACTTCAGTTAACCGTGTATATGTGTGACCTGACAAGGTCCTGGTTTATGCATTCTAATGTGTGATGCAGGATTAATGTGTGAAAATATACTGGAAATACAAATATTTGTATTACTTTCAGGTAAGATTTCTGAGTTCTTGGTCAGACCACACAATACATTCTGTATTACAGCAATACATGTGTTATGTGAGTTGTGTAGATGACTGTCAGTAAAGTATAAAGACCATCCCAGGGCAGAAATAAAATTTAATTACAGAAGCATAATTGTCAGGATATCCCTAGCCGCGGTGGTGCAGCGGTAGTGTTGTCGCCTTACAGCAAGAGGTTCTCCTGTTCGATTCTCGGCTGGAGTGCTTTCTGTGTGGAGTCTGCATGTCCTCCCCGCAGTGGAGTGGCATTCAAAAGACATGCATGAATGGGCATGCCTTCATTGAAGGTTGGGCGTCGAGCTGGCACCTCGGCACCGTGAAAATCTACTGCCAATCATTAGCGGACCGGAGTTCCGCTGTGGCGACCCCTAACCGAGGAAAAAGCTGAAAGGAAAAGCAATTTTCAGGATACCCCTAGTCATACATATAATTCATTTGATGTCACCTGCTATACACACTTATTGTTATATATAATTATCTTTATATCATTAATGTTTATATAAATTTAAGTGGAACAGCATTATTACAATTTGGACTGTGCTGGATTAGAACCCTGGCTCACTTGCATTGCAACTATGACCTTACACCTGTTACCATAGGAAAATCTAGGCATCAGGTGTACTTATTACACTGATTACTGTCCAAAGTGCTGACCACAGTGCAGCACAGTTTATCATATTTGCATGCAAGAAGACAGAACAAGTAACATTGTTTCATTTTATCAAGTTACAAGGTATACTATTTGTCTGCAGGTGTAATGTATAACTGCTGGCCTCCACACAATGCCACTTCATGTGCTTGCATGAAGGAAGGCAAAACAAGTAGCAATGTATCTTTTTGTCTGTAGCCATAAGGTGTGTTTCCACACAGGCGAGCAATGTGCAAATGAGACAGGTAAAGGAGAAAATACATTTTCTTTATAAAAAAGATTCTTAATATCATTTATACTTAAAACAGTGTGTGACTTAAACCATGGTTTAACTTTCTTACATCCAGTGTACTTAAACATCTTTACAAGGTGTGCTATACACACAGTTGAGATGCAGCTGTAATTTATGCTGTCCATATCACCCAAGGTGATATTAAAGTTTAAATACCAAAGCGTTTCACTGTGTGTGCACTAAGCAGCACACCATGCAAATATTAACATTTAAAAAAAATAAAAACACTTTAACGCATGTTAAATAATTTTACACAGCTCTGGATTTGAACTATTATACTTAATGAAAGTACAAAACACTGTGGGATTGTGTTATTTCTCCATGTTACAGACACACCTTTGCAGCAGGAAAGCAAATTATGTACATAAATGCAATTCCCATTTCCTCTACAGTATTAACAGGACATACACTTGTACATTTTCAGTTGGTTGTACATGTGTGGCTTACATATTTAGTGCAACGAGTGATCATACGACCATTTATGAGAAGCTTTGCACAAATGCAGCACTGTCTTCTCTTTGTATTGTGTTCATTCTTCCCTTATCTGTGCTGTAATCTCAGACATGCAGTCTATTGTGCATTTTGTATCATTCACCTTTAACTGTATAATAAACAGCACATGACAGTGAAAAATATTGTCAGCACAGGCAGGAGAGTTTGCCTACTATTGAACATAAATGAATGATAAATGTTAAATGTGTGCTGTTTAGTTATATTCTTCTACATTTTGTAAGTGTATCCTTTGTGACACACCCACTGCAGGGAAATTAGTCCGAATTGCTCTTGTGTCTTCCCTCTATCTCCCATTAATCATTCATAGCTGCAATCCATTAGCAACTAACAGTGTTGCAGAGCCTATATTACATGAACATCTGCTACTCAAAGTTTGGTATTCAGCAATTCTAATGAGTTCACACCTCATTTGATCTTCACCATGTTCAGAGGACTCTACACAATAAAAAGGTAACTGTGTAACTAGGGAACTTGAACGTGAGGAGAATTGCTATTCTTTTTGATTTATCTGCAGAGGATGCTTCTAATTTAGTTAAGGTTTGCTTGTATTTTTAAAGTATATTCTAGATTTTGTAACATGTTATAAAGCAATTTACATATCTAGTAGAAAATGGAACTTTTATCTGTTATGCACTTCTTAAAGTTCACTGTTGGCATAGGCATTTTGGCAAGCATTTACATTTTTCAAAGAGGCACAAGTGGTGCAGCGGTTAACGTTGTCTCCTCACAGTAAGAGGTTCTCCTGTTTGATTCTCGGCAGGGGTACCATCTGTGCAGAGTCTGCATGTCCTCCCTGCATTCATGTGGGTTTCCTCTAGGTGTTCCTGTTTCCTCCCATGATACAAAGACGTGTATCTGGAGCATTTATCTCTGGGTCTCCACTGAAAATTGGCTCATTCCAAATCAGACTTTCCCAGTAAACAAATGTTAAATAAATAAGTTTTATTGTTAAAATCTTCTATGTTATTGCGGAGAAATGTAATGTACAAGACACTGATACAGGTGTTATGCTTCTGAGATTGCCCAGACACACCTCCAGGGAAGTGGTTGACACAGTGAGAGGTGACTGGCAATCATAAATTGAGTTTTCTGTTGTAAATGTGTATGCATTCTGATAATTGTGTTGAAAGCATATATACCAATTTAATTATGTGGTATTCCTTGGTTTGTACAAACCATCATTTGTTTTTTTGGGGTGGCCCACCTATCATTAGGGGTGCCAAAAAGTGTGTTTCAAGTGCCTTTTTTTTGAAAATGTGTAGGCATCCTGATAATTCAGTTGGAAACATAATACATTGCTAAAGAGGTTTTCCTTAGTTTGCACAAACATTGATTTATGTGTGAGGGTTAGGTAGGAAACCACAGTTTTAATAACTGAAATGTGTGTTTCCAATGCTTAATGTTGAAAAATGTGTACATAAGCAAGACTTTATTTAGGTGATATTCATGGGTTGCATCTTTCTCTGTTTTATATCACATAAGATTATGGCACCCAAGCATACAAATCCAAGTAACCCCACTTTCAGTGACAATGCAAACAATGTTCTAGTGCAGGAGTTCAGGCACCTTGGAGCCTTTCTGCTTGAGAAAAGACATGGGGATATGTCTGCCAGCATGCAGATTTGGGACCAGTTAGTGAACGATGTCAATGCAGTAGGGGGTTGCACCAGGACATGTGATCGGGTGCATCATCAGGCCACTGACATGATTTTATCAGCCCAATGGAGAGCAGCTACAGCTGCCCATGAACAACTGGCTATGAGCCCCACTGACACCATATGAAGAGTTCTTATCCACTGTCAGAGATCCAGAGAACTCAGTGGAAACTGTACACCAACATGTGCTTGATGTCGGTGCTGATGTCTCTGGAAGGAAAACCGTGTCCCAGAAGAAACTTCCATGTATGGTTACATATGACAAGTTCTAGATTTGCTTGTATAGTAAAATATATAATTTTACTACAAATTGCTCAGAGCTGCTTATCATTTGGCAACTTTGCTTAGAAATGCTGAGAATCTGCTTTCACCTGAAATGATTCATTACTGAAAAGACAAAAATAAATATTTTTCTGCACTTATCTTATTAATTGTATTTTAGCAGTTTTAAGTTATAAAAATAAAATAAACCAGGTGCTTCAAGGGACCAGAACTCATATTCAAAAAGCGTTTATTATTTTACAGCTTAAAAAAGTTTAAAAACAAACTGCTGTTGTAAAAAAATCAAACGTTAACGCTTTTGTCTTTCAAGTGAATGACATCATCGGAACCATTGCATTTACAGCAGCTAAGCTTTTGTATCCAAAAACTACACCCTTAATTGAAAACAAATCATGAAGCCAAGTCCTGCATTTAAAGCTACATACTCAGCTAGCATTCATCTTAATAAATGTATGTTGAGAATGGTTGCAAAGTAATACATCATAAAATAAGTAAAAATAATATACATATATACAAACCTTGCTTGCAGAAATCATACTACAAAAACAACACACAATCACACGTCCTTACATACATTGTATCAACTTGTATTTTGCCAACTTACACTTAAACAACCTATATTTTTATTGATCTTTCTTTTAACTCACTGGCAATAGAAATTGTTTTGTTTAAGCCTGGTGGCACAGTGGCGTTGAATCTCAACTGCCAATGGATTTCTTTATGTAACAACTTGTTCTTCCAGTCCCCACAGTATGCTGCCAAATCAATTTGTTCTACAGCAAAGAACATAAATTTATCAAACCCCACACAGGTGACTGAGTGCCTAGCTAAAGCACTCTTGTTGTCATTTCGCTGGATGCTAAAAACATGCTGAAAAATACGCTTATTAAAAGCGCTATTGGTTTTGCCAATGTAAAAATGTTGGCGTTGTGTGCACACAGCAAAATAAACCACTCTCTCCATAAAACAATTAAACCTACCTCCCTTGGCATAATCCCTGATTTCGTCATATAACCACTCTTCATAGTGCCATTCACCATAGACACATTGATTGCATCTTCCACATCTAGAATTTTTAGGAAAATTATCCATCCTGGATATAGGTTTAGTCTCCAAAATGCTTTTAAAATTACTCCGTCTTTTAAAAGTGAAAGTAGGCTTAAGCTCATTAAATCTTTGTGTAGCCTCATTACTACTTATAATAAACCAATTTTTCAAGATGATCTTTTGTATTTCCTTAGCATCAAGTGAGTAATGAAAAACCATGTTGGTACTTAAATCAAAGGACTGGTTGTTGTGAGCAACAACATCTGGACTATTGTTGTACCCATGTTTAAAAATGGAACAATATAAATCATTTCATTCACTGTACACATACCCTGTCACCTCATCCACCAGGGCACTAGGGTAATTGCATTCCAAGAACATTCTTTTCAAAACAATAAATTCTTCTTGGCACCTGTTGTCACTTGATGTCAATCTAGATACCCTAATAAATTGACTTTTTATAATTCCCTTTTTCTGGTGGTATGGATGGCAGCTAGAATAAATTAAAAAAGAATTACAATAAGGGGGCTTTCTTAATATCCCTGTTTCCAGGGTTCCATCTGGTGAACGTTGAATTGTAATATCCAAGTATGCAATTTTGTTGGCATTAACATGGTATGTAAAATCCAGAAACTCGGTATTATGTTGCATCAGCCCCAGCAATTCATTAAATTGACCTATACTACCTTGCCTCAAAATTAACAGGTCATCTAAATATCCATAATAAGCTTTGCAAAGCTTAAAAAGTGGAAACTTAGACAAAGACATTAATTCCCACCTTAACAAAATGCCATTTGCAATCCACCTCTATGGCCTATTGTGGCTTCAGCAGGATCCATCACTGAGCCACTGGCCAAATTGGTTGATACAAAACTTAAAACTTTGTTTAAACCTTTTGAACATGTCATTTGTGATTCATGGGATTTGTTGATCAAAACAAGGCAGGCTGGTCATGATTTTCATTGCTTTATTACTTGTGACATTAAAAGTTTGTTTTCTGTCATCCCACAAGAACAAGGTTTGTTATGGTTTGATGAGATAGTTAAATTCTATGGAGGGTTAACTGAAAATGATGAAAATTTATTACATGATTTTATGGAAATAATTTTGTCCAACAATTTCCTGGTTTTTGGCAACAAATATTATAAACAGTGTTCCGGGGTGGCCATGGGGGCTATTTGTGCCCCTGTGTTTTCAAATGGCATTTTATTAAGGTGGGAATTAATGTCTTTCAATGAATAAGAATTTTTAAATTAATATTGTGATTTTTTTATTGAAAACACTTGCTCATTTTATATTATGAAACTTTGTTTTTTAGCCATTTTGGACAAAATGAGTGAGGACACATTATAAAGGCATATTTTGGTACTATCACTTTAAGAACTCTCAATAAAGGGATAACATACTTAATAAGCAGTTTATTTAAAAGTTTTGTTTAATACACTTGTATTTTATCCACATAAGTCTTGGGACACCAGGATGAAAGTGCTTATCTGTTTTTAATCTTTCTTTATTTGGGTGTGCTTGTACTGCTGGATTTATTAAAACTTAATGAACATTTCACTGCATCCTGCTTATTTTTGCCTTTTATTGGATTTGTTCTTCTGGGAACCAATATCTGTCAACATGGGAGGACATGGCCGACAGGCCAATTTGCTTTGCCAGAGATGGTCTGCACCTGTCTCCTCTAGGATTTTGGATACTGGCAAAGGCACTAACCACCCCATTATGCCATTTTTAGGTGATGTCAAAATAACCAACTTCCCAACATAACAAAATCTTCTCTAGACAAACTCAAGGTACTTCAGCTTATTGCTAGGAGTATAATCAGGAAACTACACTCCTTGGAAGTTCTCCTCACTTCAGAAGATGCTGACATCTGTACAGTCACTGAGACATGGTTCAAAGCTGTGGAAAGTATCCTGGCTGTGCAGGGCTACAATGACTTCCATACATTCACACCACAAACTGAGCATGAAAGAATTACAGGAGGTGGTGTATCCATCTTCATTAAGGATAAGTAGAACTCCAGAGTTTTCAAACTGTATGACTGTCTCAAGCAACTCCATGTTCAATTAACCATGAACAAACTCCCCTACTGCATCATAGCTTGCTATACATCACCCAACATGAACCAGGAAAACCATACCAAATACTTGGAGTTACTGGAGTCATTTACCATAGAGCACAACACTATAGTCAAGGGTGATTTTAATTACCCTACCATCACCTGGGAAACATACACAACCACAAACATGCTGGTTCAGAGGTTCTTGGAATTTATCAATACAAATGCTCTGGAACAGTTAAACAGCCATGAGGGACTCAAATGTCCTAGACATAATACTCACTAAAATGGGTTAGCATTGCACCCCCCCTTATGATGTCATCCCCGGTAAGCTCAGACCATAAATCATTCTCTTTTGATGTAATTATAATGCCAGATACTGCATCAAGCTCAAAAATGCTTAAAAATTTTTCCAAGACAAATTACCTTCTACTAAGTGATGGTATAAGAAGTTTCAAAGCTCCCCACCAAATACAAATGACATGGACTCCTATGCAGATGTGCACACAAATGCCTTGTATAACCACTTAAGCAGTTGTATAGAATCAACTGTACCTGAATGGATTAAAACCAGGTCTTGCCACAAAAACAAGCCATCCTGGTGGACTTGTAGTATAAACAAGACTATTCAGGAAATGAAAGAAAAGAATGTCTAAAAGCAAGAGGGAAATGGTTCAGTAGAGGAAAAAGTCCCTCACTAGTCTAAACAAACAAATTACAGATCTTGGCAAGTCCTCCAAAACCTACTACGAAGCAAAAATAGCCTCTCTAGCTAAGGATGATTGGAAGGCATTCTTTAACTATGTCTAAAATCTAAAGGGGAATACTCAGCTATGGCTAAAATGGTTGTGGATGGCACCACCAAACTCAACAGGAGGAAATAGCCAACATGCTAGCTCACAGATTTGCAGCAAACTTCACATGCTGTCCCTACTGATCACCTCCCAAAGTATACCTGCCACCATTTCTCAGCCTATTATCAAGAGAGAGTAGGTCATCTCTGTGCTCTTCAATGCCAGAAACATGGCATCAATGGGACCAGATAACATCCCAGGTTGCCTTTTAAACAACTTAAAAATAACCTAACAGATCCACTAGAAGCCCTGTTTAACCACCACCTGCTGACTGGCTATGTTCCACCAGAATGGAGAACAGCAACAGTAATTCCATTAACTGACACTGGGAATTATAGGCCTATAACCTTGACTAGATTCAGCTACAAGGCCATGGAAAGAACCATTATTGTCCTAACGGAGAGATGAAAAGTCAGCAAACAAAGGAGAGTAGTAGTAGTGCTGACATTGAATTCATCCTCAAGTCTTGGTGAGTACATTCATGAAGTGGACTCTATTTTTTACAAAATCTCACCAAGGTGACACTGATATATAGACTGTATTCATATAGCATATATCATGGACAGAAGTAAGTTAAAAACAAAAAAAGATAGCTGGGTGCAAAAGTCCCAGGATAAAAAAGTGCTGAATCCTGGTAAGCACATTGGTGCCAGGACTGGAAAAAAATGATAGCGTAGAATCCTCAAAGTCTGAAAACATTCCAACAATAGGGCCAGATCAGGCCTAATGGGAGGATGCCCCTCCCCCCCCATGTTGTAAAAATAAGTAGCAGTCCACAAAAATCACAAAAACTGATAGGCCAAAGAAGACCCATAAAGAAGATAGAGTAGACTATTGAGGATAAGAAAGAAATTCCCAGACAGAGGATATACAAAGACATTAAGAGATAAATTAGAGGAAAGAATAATACTTTCACAGGAAAAACTGTCAGAAGTTTCAAATAAAAATTTGCGTTCATTAATACAACAGATTTTTGAAAAACAGTATATAGATCAAGAAATTTTTATCTGTTTGGTAAAAGAAACATCAGAGGAAGTGCGCAAATGTAAACAACAAAACCTAGACATTTTTAAAAAGTATAAAAAAGAAATATGGACATGGGAAAGAAAGAAAGATTTGATATGGTGCAATATTTATGCAAAGTAGAAGGCCAAGTTAATTAATATAGAGAAGGCAGTCATAAAGATATTCGAAGAGAAATACAGGCAAAGGCATCCAGATATGGAAAATTTCACAATAAAAAAATTAATATCATAAATATGGAATGTGGAAAAGAAGATTAGTAAAGCAGAAGTTAAAGAAATAGAAGTTGAAGTTATGGAGTGTCTGCGGAGTGAAGGATTTAATGTAGAAAGTCTAACACAGACTACACAGCATAATGGAGTGAGTCCCCAAAGTAAGGAGAAGCAGGAAGATAAGGAGACATGTGAAGAAGAAATATGGACATGGGAAAGAAAAAGAGATTTAATATGGTGTAATATTTATGCCAAGGAGAAAACAAAACTAACTAATACAAAAAGAGCAGCACCAAAGATATTTAAAGAGAAATACAGGCAAAGGAATCCGGATATGGAAAACTTTACAATACAAAAAAATAAGAAGACAAAGAGGAAAATTAGAAAAGGAGATCAGTAATGGAGAAGTTAAAGAAATAGAAACTGAGGTTATGGAGCACCTGCAAAGCGAAGGATTCAGTGCAGAAAATCTAATGCAGAAAGAACCACAAAAGGATAGAGCAATGGATATCCAAATTAAAGGGAAACCAGTGGAACAGGAAACAATTGGTCAAGTGCCATATCAAGATATTTTGGAGCCTTCCACAGGAAACCAGTATAAATGTTCACTTAAAGCAAGAAAAGGAACAGGAGACTGCGGGAACTCTGATACAATCAATTCTGAGGAGTGATATGCCAGTGAGTTCTCATATGACAAAGCGACAAATGGCACAAGATGAATTTGAAGAAAAGGTGCCACAGGAAGATGCTACAAAACTTTCTATAGAATGCCTGCAGGAAGTGGAAAACAAAGGATGTGCCCTCAGTCTGGAAGAAAATGAACTAAGGGAAGAGTTGCTTGACTTAATGGACATAGATAGATATATTAAAATAAATGAAAGAAGTAGACTGCAGAAGGTCAATAAAAGCCCAAAAGTCAGAAGTCTGATAAAACAAATGAATACAGTAATTAGGACTGTCCATAGAGACCAATGCGATATAGCAGAAGTAAACAGGATATGTTACTGGGCAGCTAAATTAATAATTGATAACGTTCTATCACAAGAGCATAGGGTAGTGATGCAAAGGAAGGGGAGGAATCAAAAACCATCACGGAAATATTGAATACAGAAAAATATAAAGCAATTAATCAACAAGTGTCATTGTTAGAAGACTATAGAAGAGGGAATAGATTAACTAAAATAATAATAAAGATAGATGTGATAAAAGCAATGCGCAGTATTAGAACAGACCAGGATCTATCATGCACTATCACAAATAATAAACTAAACATTTCAGCACAGGGCAAAAAAACTTAGAAGATAACCAGATAAATATTAAAAGAAAGTACAAAATAGGCAATTTAGTAATGACCCAAAAAAGTTTTATAGAGAATTTGGAAACAAGGTAAAAGGAATTGAAAGACTGCCAAAAAAGAAAAAATAGATGCATTTTGGAGAGGTATCTATGAAGATCCTGTGGAGCACAACAAAGATGCTAAATAGATAAAAGAAGTAAAAGAAAGTATAAGAAGTTTAAAGGTACAGGATATAAAATGGGATGAAGTATTTATTTATTTATCATTTGTTTTACCAGAATAAATCTGACTGGACAGCAGGTATCCGTTTTCAGTAGAGTCCTGGGGAGAAAAGCTCCAGGAATTTAATAAGACAGTAATACAAAACAGTAATGCAAGTAATAATGTGCGAACAATTGAGTTAAAAAGGAAGAAACTTGAAACAATGTATTACAGTCAGAAGATCACAGGGATAACAGTGATAGTACAATGATCAAAGTCCAACTTACTGAGAATAAAAAATATCTGTATTTTTCAATATTTACAGTTAAGAAGCATGAGCAGGACTCCTGACATGTTTAGGAGATTCCAGGTCTGACATTAGCAGTAATATATAAGCATGAAGTATTCAGAAGTAGGTATATATAGCAACGCTTAGAGAAGTATGGTGCATCTAGTGGGCAGTATCATGTAGGTAATAGGGGCATTAGAGCTTGGCTGTTCTGTAGACTGCAGAAGTTTAGGATGTGTGTTTGCAATAGCAAAGAGGGTTAGCATAGAGGTGGGTTTTCAGGATGTTTATAAATATGGTTGCATGACTTTGTGTCCTAAGGTCGGGTGAGAGAGAATTCCAAGCTTTGGCAACCTCATAGGAGAACAGAGCTTCTCCTGAGCTGTTCTTGCATGGATTGACCTTGACCAAGGATTTGTTGCTTGAACGTACTTCCCTGTTGCATTTGTGGAAGTTTACAATGCCAGCCAGGGCAGTGGTTCTCTCAGGTTGGTATAGGATTTGATGTACAATAATGAGTTGGTGGTAACTCAGCAAGTTTGGGAATTCTAGCCAGTGCAGTTCCAGTAGGGATTGACAGTGGTGGGAACATGATTTAGTATTGGCAGCAAACCTGGCTATTTTATTGTAGCAAGTGGAGAGTTTGTTGAGGTCAGATTTGTTGATTTTGGTTAAAACTGGGCAGGCATAGGGCAAAGTTGATAGGAGATGACTTCTGGCTATGGTAGCTCTAGTCGTGGGGGTGAGGAATTGTTTGGTACGATACAGGCATCCTAGTTTTATGGACTTTGGAGATGGTTTGGGCTATGTGTTTGTTATATTTAAGCTGTTGATCAGTGGTGACACCTAGTAGTTTAGCTTCAGCTACTGGGGTGATGATGGTGTTATTGGCTGAAAGGATGGTGAAGATGGGGTCGCACTGTTTAGTTGGGTGGAATAGCATTAACTGTGTTTTTTTAGGGTTTCGTATCAGTTGGTGGTTATTTAGCCATTTCTCTTTCTCAGTGAAGGATTCTTGGGCTTTACTCTGTAGTAAGTGGATGCTGAATGCTGAGCATATTAGGGTTGTGTCATCTGCATACTGATCAATATTGGCTTTGGCAGTTGCTAGCTGGAGATTGTTAGTAAATATATTAAAGAGGAGGGGGCCTAGGATTGAGCCTTGGGGACACCACATGTGATGCGGAGTGAAGGGGATAGTGTGTTGCCCACTTGACAGATTGTGAACTGTTACTTAGGCAATTATTAAACCATTGCAGGGAGGGGTTATCGAGGTTGAGCTCAGAGAGGTAGGTCAGGAGTTTGTTATGGGAAACTGTGTCAAAAGCCTTTGATAGGTCTAGAATTTCCCCCTGTATGAGTTTATTGTATTGGAGAAGCTGATAAGGGCTGTGTTAGTGCTATGGGATGGTCTGAATCCATGTTGGGCTTTGGATAATATGTTGTTGGTTAGTAGATGGGTGAGGAGCTGATGGTGGATACATCTTTCTACAGTTTTAGATAGGGGTGAAAGGATTGCAATACGGTGGTAGTTGGAGAGGTCAATGGAGGGGCCACCCTTGTGGAGGGGGATGATATAGGAGGTTTTCCACAAGGATGGTATGGTGATGGGGTAGGCAATGGCCTTGGATGCAATTTACAGGTATTTGGCTGGTAGTTGGTCAGCAATGAGGGTGGTTGGTTTAAGCTTTGCTAGAAGTTTTTGGATGGTTGATGTTGGCACTGGCTTCATTGAGAAGAAGGAGGGTTAGATTGTTATTTTGGGTTAGATTGGTATTTTGGGGGTGGTGGTTGGATAGTAGGTGACATGTCATTTACTAGTTTCAGGATTGAGGAGGTGAAATAGTTATTGAAGTTTAAGGATATGTTACAATGTTTGGTGGTGGGGTGATAGCTTTTCCAGGCTGCAGTTGTTCACTGTGGCCCAGAATTTTTGTGAGTTGTTGCTGTATTTCCTTGGTAGGGAAATATAGTGTTTTTCTTTGTCTGACCTGATCTGTTTTTGTTGCTTTGTTCCTGAGTTCTATATATTTTTGTCTAGTTTTGGGTGTTTTATGTTGATGCCAGATTTTCCAGGCTTTGTCCCTATTCTTGAATAGAATTTTAGTAGATTCCTCTAACCATGGGGCAGGGTTGCTGCATACCCTAATTGTTTTGAGTGGGGCTGTCTGGTTTAGAATTTCAAGGAATGTGATATTCCACTGCAGTATCCAGTTAGAAGGTTTTTAGTGAGGGCCAGTTGCAGTATTTTAGGGTTTCTGAGAATTGCTCTGTGGGGAAGTTTCTTTGGGATTGGGTTTGAAGTAGAGAAGGTGGAGTGGGATGTCTAATTTTGTGCTGAAAGAGAAATGTTGGACTGTGGTCACTGAGGGAGTCAGGTAGTGTCCCACATTGGTAGGCAGTGTTCGGTTGGTTTATGAGTATCCAATCCGAGATAGATTCTCTTTTAGTGGTCTTATCGATTTTTGTAGGTGAGTTTAAGAGTTGAGTGAAGTTGTACATGTTTATGTGGTTGGTGGTTGGTGGTGAGTGTACGGTGTTCCAGTCGAAGTTAGTGTAATTTAGAACAATGGTTTCTTGGGAGAGGGAGTGGGAAGCCCAGTGAAGTATGGATTCTAAGGTATTAAGGTTGTTTCCTGGAGGAATATAGATACTGAGTAAGTTAAGTTGTTTGTGCTGATTTATTATGAGTTTGGAAGATTGGGTCTCTGCATTGTTCAACTTTGGAGTCTGTTTTTGGAGGAGCTGTATTTTCAGGTTGGATTTGTAGAGAAGGGCAATGCCACCTCCTCTTCTTTGTGGTCTATCTACAATTAATATGTCATAGGCAGGGGGGGTTAAAGTGTTTTCTTTGATATGGGGCTTAAGCCATGTTTCTGTAATGACCATTTTATCTGGGTTGTAATCTACAAGCTTTTTCCTTTATTTCTTTGCAGTTTTTGAAGGTGACTGTGGAGACTGACATACCATTAACTTAGCAGTTAGGTGTATCACAGGCAATGTAACAGGTACTTTTACAGAGGCTTAGGGGCTCTATGAAAAAAACTTCCCTGATAGTCAAGAAAGAGGAGAGATCAGACAATGGGGGACATAGAGTACTGGGCGAGTTTGGAGGCAGGCAGGAAGCAAACAGATAAGGGGGTGAGGAGGAGTCACAGGCTTAGTTTGGATTGCCAAATAGGGAGGAGTAAGGGTGGTTTGCCTAGAAATCACTTTGCCACTGCCAACCAAGGTGGAGTGTAAACAGAAAAGAACATTAAAAAATTAACCTTGTTTAGAATAACTTTAAAATGGGAGCTTGGAGGTCGCAATCCTTAGACTTGAAAGTTAGCTTGCAATTTGGGGCCTGGAAATGTCATAAGTTCCTTGGCAGAGAAAAAATAACGTTGGTTTGGATTTGGGACCTGATATGGTTCTTCCAGTCTGCTCTTGATTAAAATAACTTTAAAATGGGGGCTTGGAGGTCACAGTCCTTAGGCTTGAAAGTTGGCTTGCAATTGGTAGCCTGGGAAGGTGGTAATTTCCTTGGCAGACAAAAAAAAAGTTGGTTTGGATTTGGGACCTGTTATGGTTCTTCCAGTCTGCTCTTGTTTAGAATAACCTTAAAATGGGAGCTTGGAGGTCGGAGTGCCTAGGCTTGAAAGTTGTCTTGCAAATGGAGCATTGGAAAGTCGTAAGTTGCTTGGCAGAGAAAAAAAAGGTTGGTTTGTATTTGGGACCTGGTATGGTTCTTCCTGTCTGCTCTTGTTTAGAATAATTTTAAAATGGGAGCTTGGAAGGCACAGTCATTAGGATTGAAAGTTGGCTTGAAATTGGGAGCTGGGGAAGGTAGTAAGTTCCATGGCAGAGAAAAAATAAGTTCAGTATGGATTTGGGACCTGGTATGGTTCTTCCAGTCTGCTCTTGTTTAGAATAACTTTAAAAGGGGAGCTTGGAAGTCACAATCCTTAAGCTTGAAACTTGGCTTGCAATTGGCAGCCTGGGAAGATTTTATGTTCCTTGAGAAGAGAAAAAATAAGGTTATTTTGGATTTGGGACCTGGTAAGGTTCTTCCAGTTCGCTCTTGTTTAGAATAACTTTAAAATATGAGCTTGGAGGTCACAGTCCTTAGGCTTGAAAGTTGGCTTCAATTGGGTGCCTGGAAAGGTCGTAACTTCCTTGGCAGAGAAGAAAATCAGGTTGGTTTGGATTTGGAACTTGGTATGGTTTTTCCAGTTTGCTCTTGTTTAAAATAACTTTAAAATAAGAGCTTGGAGGTCACAATCCTTAGGTTTGAAAGTTGACTTGCAATTGGGAGCCTGGGAAGGTTGTAAGTTCCTTGGCAGAGAAAAAATAAAGTTGGTTTGGATTTGGGACATGGTATGCTTCTTCCAGTCTGCTCTTGTTTAGAATAACTTTAAAATGGGAGCATGGTGTTAGCAGTCCTTAGGCTTGAAACTTGACTTGCAATTGGGAGCCTGGGAAGGTCAAAAGTTCCTTGGCAGAGAAAAAATAAGTTTGGTTTAGATTTGGGACCTGGTATGGTATTTCCAGTCTGCTCTTGTTTAGAATAACTTTAAAATGGGAGCTTGGAGGTTGCAGTCCTTAGGCTTGAAAGTTGGCTTGCAATTGGGAGCCTGGGAAGGTTGTAACTTCCTTGGCAGAAAAAAAAATAAGGTTGGTTTGGATCTGGGACCTAGTATGGTTCTCCCAGTCTGCTCTTGTTTAGAATAACTTTAAAATAGCAGCTTGGAGGTCACAGTCCTTAGGCTTGAAAGTTGGCTTGCAATTGGGAGCCTGGGCAGGTCGTAAGTTCCTTGGCAGAGAAAAAATAAAGTTGGTTTGGATTTGGGACCTGGTATGGCTCTATCAGTCTGCTCCTGTTTAGTATGACTTTAAAATAGGAGCTTGGAGGTCACAGTCATTAGGCTTGAAAGCTGGTTTGCAATTTGGAGCCTGGGAAGGTTGTAAGTTCCTTGGCAGAGAAAAAATAAAGTTGGTTTGGATTTGGGATGTGGTATGCTTCTTCCAGTCTGCTCTTGTTTAGAATAACTTTAAAATGGGAGCATGGAGGTAGCAGTCCTTAGGCTTGAAACTTGGCTTGCAATTGGGAGCCTGGGAAGGTCAAAAGTTTCTTGGCAGAGAAAAAATAAGGTTGGTTTGGATTTGGGACCTGGTATGGTATTTCCAGTCTGCTCTTGTTTAGAATAACTTTAAAATGGGAGCTTGGAGGTTGCAGTCCTTAGGCTTGAAAGTTGGCTTGCAATTAGGAGCCTGGGAAGGTTGTAACTTCCTTGGCAGAAAAAAAAATAAGGTTGGTTTGGATTTGGGACCTAGTATGGTTCTCCCAGTCTGCTCTTGTTTAGAATAACTTTAAAATAGCAGCTTGGAGGTCACAGTCCTCAGGCTTGAAAGTTGGCTTGCAATTGGGAGCCTGGGCAGGTTGTAAGTTCATTGGCAGAGAAAAAAAAGGTTGGTTTGAGGCTGGGACCTGGTATGGCTCTTCCAATCCACTCTTGTTTAGAATAACTTTAAAATGGGAGCTTCGAGGGCACAGTCATTAGGCTTGACAGTTGTCTTGCAAATGGGAGTCTTAGAAGGTTGTAAGTTCCTTGACTGTGAAAAAATAAGGTTGGTTTGGATTTGGGGCACGACATGGTTCTTCCAGTCCATTCTTGTTTGAATAACTTTAAAATGGGTGCCTGGAGGTCACAGTATTTAGGCTTGAAAGTTGGCATGCAATTGGGAGCCTGGGAAGGTTGTAAGTTCTTTGGCAGAGAAAAAGTAAGGTTGATTTGCATTTGGGACCTGGTATGGTTCTTCCAGTCTGCTCTTGTTTAGAATAACTTTTAAATGGGAGCATGGAGGTCGCAGTCCTTAGGCTTGAAAGTTGGCTTGCAATTGGGAGCCTGTGAAGGTTGTAAATTCCTTGGATGAGAAAAAATAAGGTTAGTTTGGATTTGGGACCTGTTATTGTTCTTCCAGTCCGCTCTTGTTTAGAATAACTTTAAAATGGGAGTTTGGAGGTTGCAGTCCTTAGACTTGAAACTTGGCTATCGATTGGGTGCCTGGGTAGACTGGAAGTTCCTTGGCACAGAAACAAATAAGGATGTTTTGGATTTGGGACCTTGTATAGTTCTTCCAGTCCGCTCTAATTTAGAATAACTTCAAAATGGTAGCTTAGAAGTCGCAGTCCTTAGGCTTGAACCATAGCTTATAACTGGGAGCCTGGGAAGGGCATAAGTTCCTTGGCAGAGAAAAAATAAAGTTGGTTTGGATTTGGGACCTAGCATGGTTCTTCCAGTCCACTGTTGTTTAGAATACCTTGCAGGTTGCAGTCCTTAGGCTTGAAAGTTGGCTTGCAGTTGGGAGCCTGGGAAGGTTGTAAGGTTCCTGGCAGAGAAAAAATAAGGTTGGTTTGCATTTGGGACCTGGTATGGTATTTCCAGTCCACTCTTGTTTAGAATAACTTTAAAATGCGAGCTTGGAGGTCGCAGTCCTAAGGCTTGAAAGTTGTCTTGCAATTGGGAGCTTGGGAAGGTCGTAAGTTCCTTGGCAGAGAAAAAAATAAGGTTGGTTGGATTTGGGACCTGGAATGGTTATTCCAGTCCGGTCTTGTTTAGAATAACTTTAAAATGGGAGCTTGGAGGTTGCAATCCTTAGGCTTGAAATTTGGCTTGCAATTAGGAGGTGCCAAGGTTGTAAGTTCCTTGGCAGAGAAAAAATAAGGTTGGTTTGGATTTGGGACCTGGTATGGTTCTTCCAGTCCGCTCTTCTTTAGAATAACTTTAAAAAGGGAGCTTGGTGGTTGCAGTGTTGGGCTTGAAAGTTGACTTGCAATTAGGAGCCTGGGAAGGTAATAAGTTACTTGACAGAGAAAAAATAAGGTTGATTTGGAATTGGGACCTGGTATGGTTCTTCTAGTCCATTCTTGTTTAGAATGTCTTTAAAATGGGAGCTTGGAGTTCAAAGTCTTTAGGCTTGAAAGTTGGCTTACAATTGGGAGCCCACATAAGTTCCTTGGCAGAAAAAAAATAAGGTTGGTTTTGGTTTGGGAACTGTTATGGTTCTTTCAGTCTGCTCTTGTTTAGAATAACTTTAAAATAGGAGCTTGGAGGTTACCGTCCTTAGGCTTGAATGTTGGCTTGCAGTTGGGAGCCTGGGAAGGTTGTAAGTTCCCTGGCAGAAAAGAAATAAGGTTAGTTTAGACTAGACTTGGGCCTGTTATAGTTTCTCCAGTCCACTTTTGTTTAGAAAAACTTTAAAATGGGAGCTTGGAGGTCACAGTCTTTAGGCTTGAAACTTTGTTTGCAACCGGGAGCCTGGGAATGTCATAAGTTCCTTGTCAGAGAAGAAATTAGGTTGGTTTAGACTTGGACAAGGTATGGTTCTTCCAGTCTGCTCTTGTTTAGAATTACTTTAGAATGGGAGCTTGGAGGTCACAGTCCTTAAGTTTGAATGTTGGTGTGCATTTCGGAGCCTGAGAATGTTGTAAGTTCCTTGGCAGAGAAAAAAGTAAGGTTATCTTGGATTTGTGACCTGGTATGTTTCTTCCACTCCACTCTTGTTTACAATAACTTTAAAATGGGAGCTTGGAGGTTGCAGTCCTTAGGCTTGAAAGTTGGCTTGTAATTGGGAGCCTGGGAAGGTCATAAGTTCCTTGGCAGAGAAAAATAAGGTTGGTTTGGATTTGGGACCTTGTATGGTTCTTCCAGTCCACTCTTGTTTAGAATAACTTTAAAATGGGAGCTTGGAGGTTGCAGTCTTTAGGCTTGAAACTTAGTTTCAACTGGGAGCCTGGGAAGGTCATAAGTTCCTTGGCAGAGACAATAAGGTTGGTTTGGATTTGGAATCTGGTATGGTTTTTGCATTCCACTCTTATTTACAATAACTTTAAAATGGAAGCTTGGAGGTCGCAGTTCCTAGGCTTGAAAGTTGTCTTGCAAATGGGAGCATCGGAAAGTCATAAGTTGCTTGGCAGAGAAAAAAAGGTTGGTTTGTATTTGGGACCTGGTATGGTTCTTCCTGTCTGCTCTTGTTTAGAGTAATTTTAAAATGGGAGCTTGGAGGGCACAGTCATTAGGATTGAAAGTTGGCTTGCAATTGGGAGCCTGGGAAGGTCATAAGTTCCTTGGCAGAGAAAAAATAAGGTTGGTTTGGATTTGGGGCCTGCTATGGTTCTTCCAGTCCACCCTTGTTTAGAATATCTTTAAAATTGGATGTTGGAGGTTGCAGTCCTTAGGCTTGAAAGCTGGCTTGCAATTGGGAGCCTGGGAAGGTCTTAAGTTCCTTGCAGAGAAAATATAAGGTTGGTTTGGAATTGGTACCTGGTATGATTCTCCCAGTCCATTCTTGTTTAGAATAACTTTAAAATGGGAGCTTGGAAGTTGTAGTCTTTAGTCTTCATAGGTTCATAGGTTCATACTAGGCTATCTGCCCGAGGGCATTTACAAGCCTAGCCCATAGTTTTGTGGCTTACGCCACCCCTTTAGTATGGGGAACTATACCCATTATTTTGCTGTGCCTCTGTTGAGCAGTGACACTGAGGTAATCCCTGGGGTATATCTGCGATCTCCCATCCATTGGTCAAGATTTCTCTTGAACAAGGCCAGCGAGGTGCTCTGCCTCACATATACCGGGATTTTATTCCACAGCATAGGGAGTCTTTGGGTGATGAATCTATCCCTCCAGCACGTCCTATTAATAGCCGTGTCGAGGTTTAAGTCTCCCGCCCTTGTGGCTCTGATGGATCTAGATTTTTTGAGGTGAAGCATATTCATCAAATCTGGGTTTGACATGGCCTTGTATGTTAGGCAAAGGTCACCTCTGAAGTTTCCTCATATGCAGTCTTGCATATGGAATTAGCAGAATGCATGAGGCCATGAACCCTAGGGGTTGCAGTATATTCCTTGCAGATAGCTGGGTTTTGGTGGCCATTAGTTTGAATGTTGGATTGCAATTGGGTGCCTGGGACAGTTGTTCATAGATTCATAGGTTCATAAGTTGGTACTAGGCTTTCGGACCTAGGGCCTATACAAGCCTAATCATAACAATTCCCTGGCTATTTCTTCCCAAAGTATTTACTTCCCTGGACCCCTGTCTAGCAGGGCAACTGACGTGATCCCCAGGGTGAATTTGCTATCTCCCTTCTAATCATCAAGGTTCCTTTTGAAGAGGGCCATAGAGGTGCTCTGCTTGACATGTATGGGCAGTCTATTCCAGAGTCTGGGGAGTCTCTGGGTTAGGAACCTATCCCTCCAGCATGTTTTTGTTCATTGTGATGACAAGGTTTAGATCCCTGGAGTGTGTGGCTCTGAGAGATTGGGATTTCTTTAAGTGTAGCATGTCCAACAGCTCTGGGTTTGACATGGTCTTGTATGTTAAGCAGAGACCGCCTCTGAGTAGAAGACATGCGACAGAGTATAGGTGGAGTTTTTTTAGATAGTCAGCATACGGCATCTGCTTTAGGCCTTTGATTCTTTTAGTGTGGTATTTCTGAGGCCTTTCCAGTTGTTGCAGATGTCTTGAGAGGTACATACCAAATGGGGGGGTTGTATGCTATAATGGGTCTAATGAGGGATGAGTACAGTGGGACAATGACCTCCTTTTTTCTGCATGAAAAGCCCTTAGTGATGAGGTGTGCCACATAGAAGGATTTCCTGACTGTTGTGATGATGTGGTTTTCGAAGGTGAGACCACTGTACACCTGTGTCCCTAAGTCTCTTATCACACTTTTGGTGTTTAGTGTACTGCCACCTATTTGGTAATTCATAGGTACATGTTTTTTCCCAAAGGTGATAACTATACATTTCTTGGCATTGAGCTTGAGCCCATGGCTCTGGCACAAAGAATCTGTTTCTGTAAGGCCATTTTGTAAAATATCCACATCATTTGGGGATTCAATAATCGCTCCAAGTTTGAAGTCATCTGTGAACTTTGTTAGCCAGAGTCCCTTAGTGTTAGAATGTACTTCAGTGAAGTAGATGCCAAACAAGAGCAGTCCCAGGACTGACCCCTGAGGTACTCCACTTGTCACTTGTCTGGAGCTAGATTTGGAGTCAGCTACTTTTACAGTGTGGGTTCTGTCAGTAATCCAATTGGCAAACAATCGTGTGACATAGGGATTAATGCCCAGCTTAGTAAGTTTATCTATGATTCCAGAGTGGGGGATGGTGTTGAAGGCTTTGGCGAGGTCCAGATAGGCTGTGTGGACCACCTTGCCCTTGTCTGCAGCTCTGGAGACTGATTTGAAGAAGTCAATCAGGTTCAGTAGATAAGATCAGCCCTTCACGAACCCAAACTGCATGGGGTCCAGTGTTTGAAGGTTGCCAGTGTGTTTGTTTATACGTTCTATGATAATACATTCCATGGCCTTGCAGATCAGGCTCGTCAGACTGTTGGAGCAGTAGTTCCCAGGATCCAAGGTGGATCCCCCCTTGTGGAGTGGGATGACTGTAGCTGTGCACCACTCAGTGGGCACAAAGCCTGAGGTTAAGCCTATGATTAAACATGACACTTAGGTGAGGTGCCAGTTCATTCTGTAATGCATGTAGTACACAGCCTGGGATATTGTCTGGTCCCATGGATGCTGTATTCTTAGCTTTGGAAAGTGCATATTTTACCTGTGTGGCCGGTATTACCAGAATTTGGCAATCTTTTGGTACTGAGATGGGTCCTTTAGGGTGTGAGAGGGGGTTGAAGTTTGAACTGACTCGATCTGCCAGGATATTGGCAATATCCTTGGGATCAGTATATTTAATGCCATTCTGTTGTAGCTCAGAGCAGATCTGAGCATTGCCATTTAGATTCTTGACATAGCTATAAAATGTTTTGTGGTTGCCTTTGGAATCTTTGGCAATTTTATTTTCATAACTAGCTTTGGAGGATTTTATGAGGGATCTCAGCTTCTTAATGAGGCTGGTAAGGCAGTTTCTTGCATCCTGGGATTTTCCTCTTTTCTGCAACAGTTTCTTCCTTTTGTTGTAAAGTTTGTTTATGACAAGTGATCAGCAGATTGTCTTCCTTTTTTTTTGAGGAGAGCTTCTTGGTTCTATTGGGGATGGCACGATTCATGCACGAGTGGATGTGCTTGTACAGTGCCTTAGTATAGAATTCAGCAGTCGAACTTTCAGTTCCTGTCTGCATGGGTGTCTTAAAGTTTGTAACTTCTGACTTGAGTAGCATGAAGTTGGCTTTGGAGAAGTTTTTTTAAGGAGGTTTCCTTACTGGGGGGTGGGGGTGTAATGTGGATGTCTAAGGTGATTAGCTTATGGTCAGACCTGACCAATGAGGGGGTGACCATAGGTGTGGGGCATCGATTTCCCATGTTGGCAATGACCAGGTCTAGGATATTGGAGCCGTTGTTGGGACTAAGGATTAGCTGATCCAGGGCATTGGAATTTTTTGAATTCCAAGAACCGTTGGGCAAAGGTGTTGGTACATGAGTCGTTTTCCCAGTTAAGGGCAGGGTAGTTGAAATCACCCAATATTAGGGTGTTTGATTGTATATTATATTTTCCAGTATGTTTAGAAAGGTGTAGTGAGAATCCTGGGGCATGGTGGGGGATCTGTAGCAAGCTATAATTTGGATTGCCGTCTTACTTAGTGTTAGTTTCACCTGGAGAATTTCAGACGCATTGTGTTGGGCAACTAGCCTGGTGTTGTGAATATCCTTGTTGAATATGGACACTCCTCCACCTTTAGTGTTTTGGTCCTGGTTTGGTGGCCAAAAAGTGTGGTAAGAGTTGTAGCCTGGTATTGCAGGGGTGCTCTCTGGAGCCGTGAACCAGATCTCAGTTACTGGTCACACTTATCGATGTTCTCCATTTTTAGGAGTGCCTCGAGAGAGTGCATTTTGAAGTTTAGACTTCTAGCATTGAGTAGCATTACCTTCAGATTTTGCATGCTTGTACCTGTTATGGTGGTGTTGTCCTTTGAACTTTGCCTAAAAAAGGCATGATAGGGGTGGCAAGAGCCTTAGCCAGTAACCTGAATCCCAGGGGTGACAGGTGCAAACCATCTCTGGCAAAGCATCGTGGTCTGTCAGTCATGCCATCCCAGCCAGACAGATACTGGATCCCCTTTGAATGACACCAGAAGCTTAGCCAATTGTTGAAGTCAGTCATTTTGCCCTTATACTGTGGTATAATTCTGGGCAAAGGCAGGATGCTACTCAGGGCTAGGGTCATACCTGCCTGGGCCACATGATCTGAAAGTTCTTCCATGTCTCTTTTCATGTAGTCCAGGGAGGTATGTCTCAAGTCATTCACTCCAACATGGACAATGACAGAGTCATATTTGTACTTGTGGAGTGACTTGAGTGCATGCATTATGTGGAAGATCCTGGCACCCAACAGGCAGCTGACTGTAATTTTTTCCTTGTTCAGCCTGGTGAGTGGGACATCAGTGTGCCTGACTATAGAGTCACCTATGACTAAAGTGCTGGGACGTTGTCTTGTCTTAGGGGCTCTTGTTGGGTGGCATACTGGTGTTGTGAGCTATGTGACACTTTGGTTGTGATTGGTGTTGTTTTGAGTTTCAGCTTCGGTGGTCCTTGTTGCTTGGGTAGGTTAATGTTAAGGGCCTCCACATATGTGGGTTTAGTGCTGCTATGTGTGGGT
The DNA here is from genome assembly GCF_019279795.1 of Protopterus annectens. Taxonomy (NCBI): domain Eukaryota; kingdom Metazoa; phylum Chordata; order Ceratodontiformes; family Protopteridae; genus Protopterus; species Protopterus annectens. The sequence continues at coordinate 1,582,425,988 of NC_056726.1, read as the reverse complement.
GGTGTGGGTTTAGAAGGGTTATGTGTTGCTTGAGGTGTAGTGTGGGTGTTAACCTTCTCCTTTTGACTGTCTAGCACAATCTTGGGTGGAGAGAGCTTTGCTTCCAGTTTGGCTATGTAAGTGCATCTCTCGCAGGTTGTAGTGTTGGGTGGTAGGAGGAGAGGGTTGTCTGTGTACATGAGGCAATTGCTGCATTGCCCCAGAATGCCCAGATTCTCCAGGTGGACAGGTGAAATCACCGGAGGCTGACCCTTGGACATGCCCAATTCGGTGCTTTTTTTTTTTTTGTAAAGTACAAGAGCTGTTTTCCCTTACCTTGGCAAGGTACTTTGCAATTATAGGCTGTTATGTTCCTATGATTAATATTTCCTTATTAACAAGGAGAGTTGAGTGCTTGTATCAGTTTAAGACTTCCTAGAGCTTTCCGACAGGTTTTAAAGCAAGTGCTAGTCTCAGGGATGCTTAAAGGTAAGATGAAAAAAAATGGTTTATCCTAAACACTGCAGTGTACATTAGAGTGGGTAGATGTGAAAGTAGGTAACTTAAGTTTTACCTGTCTAAAAAGTTAAATTTTAGTGGAGATTGGATTTTGCAGTCCTTAGGCTTGAAAGTTGGCTTGCAATTGGGAGCCTGGGAAGAATGTAAGTTCCTTGGCAGAGAAAAAATAAAGTTGGTTTGGATTTGGGACTTGGTATGGTTCTTCCAGTCTGGTCTTGTTTAGAATAACTTTAAAAAGGGAGCTTGGAGGTCGCAGTTGTTAAGCTTGAAAGTTGGCCTGCCTTTGGGAGCCTGGGTAGGTCATATTTTCCTTGGCAGAGAAAACATAAGGTTGGTTTGGGACCTGGTATGGTTCTTCCAGTCCACTCTTGTTTAGAATAACTTTAAAATGGGAGCTTGGAGGTCGTAGTCCTTAGGCTTGAAAGTTGGCTTGCCTTTGGGAGAGTGGGAAGGTTGCTTGGCAGAAAATAAAATAAGGTTGGTTTGGAATTGCGACCTGATATTGTTCTTCCAGTCCACTCTTGTTTAGAATAACTTTAAAATGGGAGCCTATAGGTTGCAGTCTTTAGGCATGAAAGGTGGCTTGCAATTAGGAGCCTTGGAAGGTTGTAAGTACCTTGGCAGAGAAAAAAATAAGGTTGGTTTGGATTTGGGACCTGAATGGTTCTTCCAGTCTGCTCTTGTTTAGAATCACTTTTAAATGGGAGCTTGGAGGTAGCAGTCCTTAGGCTTGTAAGTTGGCTTGCAGTTGGGAGCCTGGGAAGGTCATAAGTTCCTTGGCAGAGAAAAAATAAGGTTGTTTTGGATTTGGGACTTGGTATGTTTTTTGCAGTCCGCTCTTGTTTAGAATAACTTTAAAATAGCAGCTTGGAGGTACAGTCCTTAGGACTGAAAGTTGGCTTGCAATTGGGAACCTCAGATGGTCATCATAAGTTCCTTGGCAGAGAAAAAATGAGTTTGGTTTGGATTTGGGACCTGGTATAGTTCTTCCAGTCTGCTCTTGTTTAGAATAACTTTTAAACTGGAGCTTGGAGGTAGCAGTCCTTAGGCTTGAAAGTTGGCTTGCAGTTGGGAGCCTGGGAAGGTCATAAGTTCCTTGGCAGAGAAAAAATAAGGTTGGTTTGGATTTGGAACTTGGTATGGTTTTTCCAGTCCACTATTGTTTAGAATAACTTTAAAATAGCAGCTTGGAGGTACAGTCCTTAGGCTTGAAAGTTGGCTTACAATTGGGAGCCTGGGAAGATCGTAAGTTCCTTGGCAGAGAAAAAAATAAGGTTGGTTGGGTTTGGTATCTGGAATGGTTATTCCAGTCCGGTCTTGATTAGAATAACTTTAAAATGGGAGCTTGGAGGTCGCAATCCTTAGGCTTGAAATTTGGCTTGCAATTAGGAGGTGGGAAGGTCTTAAGTTCCTTGGCAGAGAAAAAATAAGGTTGGTTTGGATTTGGGACCTGGTATGGTTCTTCCAGTCCACTATACAGCAAAAGTTACACACGTGAAAAGTTGTCAGTGGTAGAAAGTGTTTCTGAAATTGGCGCTCTTTTGCTCAGGGATTTAAAACATCATATTGGTCATGGGAGGCAAGGGATGGGATAGGTAATACCTGGGTGATCGCTACTATGATGTACACCAAGTTTGAACAGGTATGTGTCTTCCAGAGACAATCTACAAGCTTTTTCTTTTATTTCTTTGCAGTTTTGGAAGGAGGCTGTGGAGACTGAGATACCATTAACCTAGCAGTTAGGTTTATTACAGGCAACGTAACAAGTACTTCTACAGATAGTCAAGAAAGAGGAGAGATCAGACAGTGAGTAACAGAGAGTACTGGGTGAGTTTGGAGACAGGCGGGAAGCAAACAGCCAGAGAAATTGAAACAAAGTTGTTTGGTTAGACAGGGTACTGAACTAGTAAAGATGTGCAGCAGGTAAGGGTGATAAAGGATAATGGGGGAAACGTACTCACAAGTGAGGAGAGTGTGTTGAGCAGATGGAAAGAGTACTTTGAGAGGTTGATGAATGAAGAGAATGAGAGGGAGAGAAGGTTGGATGATGTGCGGATAGTGAATCATGAAGTGCAGTGGATTAGCAAGGAGGAAGTAAGGATAGCTATGAAGAGGATAAAGAATGGAAAGGCTGTTGGTCCAGATGACATACCTGTGGAAGTATGGAGGTGTTTAGGTGAAATGGCAGTGGAGTTTTTAACTAGATTGTTTAATGAAATCTTTGAAAGTGAGAGGATGCCTGAGGAATGGAGAAAAAGTATTTTGGTACAGATTTTTAAGAATAAGGGTGATGTGCAGATCTGTAGTAACTACAGAGGGATTAAACTGATCAATCACAGCATGAAGTTATGGGAAAGAGTAGTGGAAGCTAGGTTAAGAAGGGAGGTGATGATTAGTGATCAGCAGTATGGTTTCATGCCAGGAAAGAGTACTACAGATGTGATGTTTGCTCTGAGAGTGTTGATGGAAAAGTGCAGAGAAGGTCAGAAGGAGTTGCATTGTGTCTTTGTGGATTTAGAGAAAGCATATGACAGGGTGCCTATAGAGGAGTTGTGGTATTGTATGAGGAAGTTGGGAGTGTCAGAGAAGTATGTAAGAGTGGTACAGGATATGTACGAGGGTAGTGTGACAGCGGTGAGGTCTGGAGTGGGAGTGACGGATGCATTTAAGATGGAGGTGGGATTACATCAAGGAACAGCTCTGAGCCCTTTCTTATTTACAATGGTGATGGACAGGTTGACAGATAAAATCAGACAGGAGTCCCCATGGACTATGATGTTTGCAGATGACATTGTGATCTGTAGTAAGAGTAGGGAACAGGTGGTGGAGACCCTGGAGAGGTGGAGATATGCTCTAGAGAGAAGATGAATGAAGGTCAGCAGGACTAAGACAGAATATATGTGTGTGAATGAGCGGGAGGATAGAGGAATGGTGAGGATGCAGGGAGTAGAGGTGGTGAAGGTGGATGAGTTTAAGTACTTGGGATCAACAGTTCAGAGTAATGGTGAGTGTGGAAGAGAGGTGAAGAAGAGATTACAGGCAGGATGGAGTGGGTGGAGAAGAGTGTCAGGAGTGATTTGTGACAGACGAGTACCAGTAAGAGTGAAAGTGAAGGTCTACAAGAGGGTAGTGAAACCAGCTATGTTATATGGGTTGGAGACAGTGGCATTGACAAAAAGGCAGGAGTCAGAGCTTGACGTGGCAGAGTTGAAGATGCTAAGATTTGCACTGGGTGTGATGAGGATGGACAGGATTAGGCATAAGAATATTAGAGGGTCAGCCCAGGTTGGAAGGTTTGGAGACAAAGCCAGAGAGGCACGATTACGTTAGTTTGGACATGTGCTGAGGAGGGATGCAGAGTATATTGGGAAAAAGATGCTAAGGATGAAGCTGCCAGGTAACAGGAAAAGAGGAAGGCCTAAGATGAGGTTTATGGATGTGGTGGGAGAGGACATGCAGGTGGTTGGTGTGACAGAGCAAGATGCAGAGGACAGGAAGAAATGGAAACAGTTGATCTGCTGTGGCGACCCCTAACAGGAGCAGTCGAAAGAAAAAGAAGAAGAGATTGATGTTGATAGAGTTTATGGTCATTTAGAAGAAAACTCATTTATGGCAGTAGAAGAAAAGGGCAATAAAAGAAAGTCATATGGAACAAAGGATCATTTGTTCTTAAATAAAGTCATAGTGCAGAACTGTAACAAGGGGAAGAATCTAAGTATGGCATGGACTGACTACATAAAAGCATTTGATAGTATCCCACATTCATGAATAAAAGAGTGCCTAAAAGTGTATAAGATACGTCCTACACTGATCGACTATGTTACAGTGACCATGAAACAATGGCAGGCCACTTTTCAATTAAACCATGATAAAGGACAAATTATTATCCCAAGGATAAAAATTCAAAGGGGGATATTCCAGGGTGTCTCTCTGTCACTGTTGCTGTTCTGCCTTGCCCTTAACCCATTACGCTGTTTACTTAACAGCTTAGGTCATGGCTATAATTTGGCTCCTAGAAAACAACAAGACTTCTCATCTTCTATTTGTCGAAGATTTAAAACTGTATAGCTCATCAGATGAGAAACTGAAAGCACAACTGCAAATTGTTAAAACTTTCAGATGATATAAGAATGTCATTTGGTCTTGATAAATGTGCAAAAGCAACCTTTAAAGTAGGAAAACTGCAACGTCAGGAAAACATCAGTTTGGGACAAGAATGTGATATAGAAGAACTTGAGCAAGAGAGAGTGTATAAATACTTGGGAATTGATGAAGGATCAACACTAAAACACAAACAAATGTAAATAAAACTTAGTAAGGAATATCTCAGAAGACTTAAATTAATCCTGATAACAACACTGACATCTAGGAATAAAATTCAAGCTATAAACCAGTTTGCTCTTCCTGTCCTAACTTACAGTTTTGGAGTGATTGACTGGCCCCAAAACATGTTGGATAGATTAGATAGGAAAACAAGAAGGATGCTTCATGTTGACCAAATGATTTTTTTAAATCAGTGCATACCAAGATTATATATTCCCATTTCCGAAGGAGGAATGAGCCTCCTTGAAATTGATTATATGTATAGATCTGCAATTGTGGGACTTCACACATATCTTCTGACCTCACAAGACCCAAATGTAGTGAAAGTTTTGAAACATGAGGAGAATAAATCTAAGATGACTTATTTGCTTAATTTAGCAGAAGCGTATCGGTGTCAAGCAGGAATGGAAATCAAACCAGAAGTAGATAAAAATCAGGCAGCAACTGAATTTGCCAAAAAGCAAAGGAAAGAATATAAGCTGAAGGACCAGATGAGAAAGCTAGAAATGTGGAAAACCCATAAATACAGCTGCAAGTATAGAAAACATCTGGAAGAACTTCATGTTGATCAGGAATGAACACAGGAATGGTTAAGGAGAGGCAAATTCAAACCAAGAAATGAAAGGTTAATATTGGCAGCCCAAGATAGTGGGCTGGATATGCATTGGTTTATAAAGTTCATTGAACATGTGGGAGAAACAGACAAATGTAGGTTTTGTAAAACCGAACTGGAAAAAGTTGCACACCTCTTTGCTGGCTGCGACATGTTAATGGCAGAAGGACCTTATACTGAAAGGTATAATAAGGTGACGAGACTATTGCACTGGGGATTGTGCAAACATTATAGCATTGAAGTGGCTGAAAAACATTGGAAACATGAGCCACAAATCATCATAGAAAATGAAGACGTCTATATCACATGGAATCATCAGTTACCAACAGTTCAAAAGATAGATGCAAGAAAACCAGATATAGTGTTCCAAGAAAAGACAAAATTAGCACTGATCATTGAAATCACCACACCCAGTGACTATAGTGTCCTGCATACAGAGAGACACAAAGTCATAAAATATCAGGATCTGCAGGCAGAAATGAGAACAATGTGGAAGAAGGATACCCAGATAGTTCCGATAGTAGTAGGAGCAACGGGTCTTATAAAAAGTTGTCTACAATCATATTTAGATATGCTACCAATACATGTAACTCCATACGAATTGCAGGGATCATTAGTGGGCACATTGTGGGTGCTGCGAAGAGCACTTTTGGCTGACATCAAAGAGTGAAACAATACTAATTTCATGAACTTTAATAGTACTTTGACTTAGGAATTGGGTCCATTCCTGTCACAGTATTAGAAACCCAAAAGATTTGGAGAAATTGAAAAAGAGAGTGACCTTATCAAAAAGGACATAGATAATTTCTAAACTTGGGACCTAACCCAGTTCAGATACCTCCCCCCTCCCCACGTTGTAGAAGGAAGATGGCCCCCCTGTTATAGAAGAAAGTAGTAGTCCACAAACATCACAAAAACTGATAGGCCAAAAAAGAGCCATAAAGATCATAGAGTGGACTATTGAGGATAAGAAATAAATTATGTATTGTTACTATTATACAAGAAGTCCATAATTCCCACACAGAAGATATACTAAAAGATTAAGAGAAAAATTAGAGAAAAGAAAAATAATTGCATGAGAGAAACTGTCAGCAGATTCAAATAAAAATCTGTGTTCATTAATACAACAGATTTATGAAAAAAATCATATAGAATAAGAAACCTTGGGCTGTATCATAGGTTCATAGGTGTTTACTAGGCTAACGACCACAAGGGTCTTTTTAAGCCTAGCCATGTATCCGGAATCTCTGACAAGTTCTGGTACCCTTAATGAGTGTAAGTAGGGGATTAAGAGATGACACATTTATAAGCAGGGTCCTGGGAGATGAAACATTTGCAGGTGGCCTCTGTCCATTAGAGACATAGGTGCCAAACCAGGGATGCATTTCTTGTTGCCCATCCAGTTGTCCAAGTTGCACTTGAATTGGGTTAGGGGAGTATTGTGCATCACATGGATTGGGAACCTGTTCCAGAGATAGGGTAGTCTCTGGGATGCATACCTGTCTCTCCAACATCACAGGCAAGGTTTAAGTCTTTTGAATGGGTAATTCTGGTGCTATTTGTTTTGTGGATATGCAGGAGGTCCATCAGAGTGGGGTCTGACAATGCCCTGTATGCCAGGTGTAGATCTCCACTCAACAGCCCGAAGGAGACAGAATACAGGAATAGGGTTCATAGGTTCATAGGTAGGTACTAGGCTATCAGCTCAAGGGCCTATGTAAGCCTAGCCAGCAAGGTACCATAGCTTACGCCACCCAAGAAAGTTATTTTCCTGTGCCACTGTCCAGCAGAGACACAGAAGTGATCCCCGGGGTGTATTTCCTATTTCCCATCCACTCATCAAAATTTTTCTTGAAGAGTGCTAATGAAGAACTTTGCTTGATATAAATGGGTAGCTTGTTCCAGAGTATAGGAACTCTCTGGGACAGGAATCTATCCCTCCAGTCAGTCTGCATAGGGCATTTTACTTTTGCCCTGTAATCTTTTAGTGAGGAACCTCTGTTGAAATTCCAGTTGTTGGATATGCCTGGTTAGGTATATACCAAAGGAGGCAATGTACTTAATGATAGGTCTGATGAATGCCAAATACAGAGGAACGATGACTTCCTTGGACTTAGATGCTATACCTTTGTTTATAATTGCACAGCATAGAAATATTACCTCACTGCTGTAGACACATGATGGTCAAAGGCTAGATTACTGTCTATGTACAAATGAAGATAACTGTGCCATATCCTTGTTTCTATCTTTGGGATTCTGGGATACAAAAGTCTTTTTTTCTGATGCACAGGGTGCATAGCTGACTGAGTGATTATTATATATGTGTTTGTGATGCTCTTTTTAAAATTGTCCTGCTGTCTTACAGGTTTTTGTATTGTGTATATCTTTGATGCATGAGGCCTATTAGTTAATAAAGAGCAGACATCTATTGACATATGTCAGTGCAGTCACATATTGATGTCATTACTGCAAAACCCACACACCTTCTACTTAGGTACATTAGTAAGTACCAGTATGCAAGGACCTGCCATTCTTTTGTGTTCTTACCCATTTGTTTTCCTGTTCCAGGTTCAGCAGTTACCTTGATAGTGTATATATTTATGTGCATAAGATGAAAGTTGGACCCCTTAGGTGGTCATCATGTGTGCTATCTGTTGCCTCTTGGCCACGGAGAGGGCACATTGTGCATGCCTATGTCTACCTACAACCACAGTGGCTGGTGGTTCCTCTACTGAACACACCAAACCTCTCACGTGGAGCGATGCACGGCCAACCAAACTATGCAAATAACACAACGGCCAGCAAGTACTGTTCCAAAACCATTTTATTGACAAATGCACAAAGGATATATAAATATATCCTGCTCCAAACCGGTTTCGGTTCCCCTTCTTCAGTGGAGCTGAAAATTATGAAAAAGCCAACCACAACATCTGATTCCCTTTTATAGTATCAGTCAACATTATACGTTCCTCTACTGAGTCATCACCTGCATTTGGCTGTGGTGACCTTGCCAATGGTGATTGGATTTGTGCCCCTTCCTCTTGCTGTTCCTGTTGTCTCAGGATAATATTGTGAAGGACAGCACAGACATTGAAAATTTCAGCACAAGTACTGCAAGGTCCTCCTCGATGTATCTAAGCAACAGAACCATGACTTCAGCAGTCCAAACACATGTTCTATGATATTTCTTATTTGAGTGTATGCCTCATTATAACATTCTTTGGTGGGTGGGTGTGCATTTCTGATGGCTGCCATAAGCCACAGTTCAAGTGCATTCCCTGCATCACCAAAGAAATGATCTTGTGGGATATTCTTCCTAGAAAACCTCTGGTAGAGTTGAGAGTTGTGCCAGATATGGGAGTCATGGTAAATGCCAGGGATGCCAGTACACACATTCAAGATGAATACCTTAGTGTTACACATGACCTGGCAGTTAATGGAGTGGAAGCCCTTTCTGTTTAAGTGCACCCTTACTTGTTCCCCGGGTGGCTCATTGATAATCTCATGGCTCATTGATAATCTTTTCTTAATAAAACTCACCTGGTTATTCCCCTTATTTTTGACAGTACCTTATCCATTGTGGCCACTAACATTCTAGCAAATGGCATTTTTGCTTCTCATTTTGATCCACCACTGGCTATAGGCTCTCCTCCTGTTCACTGCCCTAATGACCCATTAATTACCCTTGGGTAAAGCTGTATGTCTCATTTATTCCAGGTTTCATGATCAAGGCAAATGAGGAACCATCATAAACACAGAAAGCTGGAATTTACTTCTTGAGCCTAGCTTCCTTGAAAATACTCAGTAAGCACTCTAGGAAGATATACAATGGGCATAGCACAGGACTGCCACTCACATATGTGAGTGACTTAAGCCCACAGAGAATCCCACCTCTTAAGAAGACCACATTGTCCACATTTCTCCCATTTTTGCCAGGAAATTAGTGCACTTTGTGCTCTTCTGGACATGTGCTCCACCCCTCTGTACTGCAGGAGGTGAGCAGACAATTCTCCTCTATTTCTCTCCCCTTGATAGTTCAAGCAGGCATGCAAGTCACTATTTAAACTTGGGTCCCTGGGTTGTGCTATGCCAATGGGGTTGATTTACAATCTTGCCAATAATTTAGCATCCGTGTTACAAGGGAATATGGGCCTTTAGCCTGCATCGTCATTTCTAGTTCCCTGCACTTTAGTAAATCCACCATTTCTGCCTCTGTTATTGATTTTGTGATTTGTCCTACTACCAGTACTTCCAACCACACCTCATCTATTCATATACTCCAAACTTTGAAAAATTAATTGACAAGTTGTCAGCCCTTCCATTTCCTCTTCTTCAAGTGTAATGATGCAGATATCATTTACCTTACCACTGTGTCCTTATTTACTGTTGTCTTCTTCTCTGCCTCCTTCTCTACTAACATTGTGCCCTCTATTCTTCAAAAAATATTCCATACCCCTGTCATTTGTCAGTACAGTTCTGCATAAACATTTTAAATGCCCCTCTTTTCTCCTTACTGTCTACATGTCTTGTCCTGTCTCAGTCCTTTATCTCTCTAATCTACCTTTGTCATTTTTGTTCTTTCAGCTTCCAAGCCATTAATTTCACTTATAACTATCCATTATTCCAACAAACCACTCCTCTTTTTATTTTAGTTGGCACTTGCCTTGCATCTATCTTCTCCAATTTTTCTTGTGTTTTATATCACCTGTAACACTCTTCCTTTTATGTTCCAGTTTGTCCACCTTATTCTGCTTAATTGACCATCATCCCTGACCCTAATTCTTGCACTTATTAGCTACTTCACTGTATTCTATCATTTCCTCTCTTTATGCAGCCGTTATTCTCGCTCTTTATCTACACAGTATTCCATTCATCTTTGTTATGCACAACTACTTTTCCTAGCATCCCTTATAACCACCTTGTGTCCTAACCCTTTCATCTTACTTAGGTTCCATTATTTTATCTTCATTCTGGTATCACTGAGGCATGATCTGATAAGCCTGTCTCCATATTTTTTATCTTATAACTTTCTAATCTTTCTCCACACCTACAAATAACCAATGTAATATGTATGTTCATTTATTCTCATCACAGCTAAAAGTAATTTTTTCTTACCTATTATTTTCCCGTTATGTATCATTTGAACATTGATTAGCCATCCTCTTCTTCAATACTTATTAAATAATTTGCATTCATCCATGTTAATCTTATATTTTCTACCAGACCAGCCTTCCATATTCATTTTTCTACTTTTATACATGGCAAGACAAATACCTGATAATCTAAGAAGCAGTAAACTCCAGTCTCAAATATGCTTGTTCATATTCAACCTCTTACTCTCTTCGCCTCCTTCTGTTTCCATGGGTCAGAATTACAGTATACAGAACTAAACAAGCCCTTCAGTCCAAACGGTGATGCTCAGTAAGAGAATGAGTCTGTCTCTACTCTATATATTATATCTGTATTGTTTTAGAAATATGCTCACGACCCAACTAGCTAATCCTCTCTATGGCTGACTATGATGATGATCATCATAATTATCAAAAATTCAAAAATCAGATTCTATGTGTGGTTCACGTGTTTGGGGCGTCATGTCAACTGCTGATACAGCTGTCAGTTCAGTGCCACTCCACTATATCCATTAAAAGGCATGCCTGACAGTTCTAGCAAATCCACAAAAAAGACAACACAGCAAAGGGAAGAAAGCAGATTTAATCTCTCAGTTAAAACAAAAATAAGTTAATCCAACTTTCACCCCCTGAAAAAAACAAGGTTTAATCAGAGTAAGTAATAATAAACACACATTTCCTTTATATAAAAAAATTAAAACAAAACTGCAGCCAATCAAATATTGAGAAGCAATGATTACCACCCATTCAAGGGCATATGACAAAGGGAGCCATGGCTATTTCTTTTAACCAGAGTACTATGAAAATTAGGAGGACCCTTAAGAGAACATTGAGCATGGTATTTACCCTAGAGATGAAAGATAAATTGGGTAATGCTCCATTGGTAGTGTATAGTAGGGATAAGAATAGAAAGGGATAGTTGGAGAATGACAAGGATTCTCATAAATCTATACTGAAGTCACAGATGGTTAAACATGGTATGTGAAAATTGTGTAAGTACATAAATGATGGACCTTATATGTCAGTAGCTGAATACGACTGGTCCATTGCCTGTCCAGGTCATTGTTGTGTAAGGATGGTAGTATATTTGGCTACATGTAGCATTTTATGTAAGAAAATTTGTTAGAAGATTAGAAGCTCTAATTTGTGAGCATGTTAATGATGTAAGGAATAAAAAGGTCACAGATGCACTATACAAGCATTCTAGGGAATGTAGAGATTGCAAAAAAAATGTGTATTCTTTGTCATTGACAAAGTGACAAGAAATGGGAGGGTGTGCTTTTTGGAACACAAAGAAACACTTTGGCAATTGAGGTTAAACACTATGGAAAAACTGGGCATTGACTATTGTTCAATTAGTAGTGCAGAGCAAGAGTATTTTAACATAAACTTTTGCAATTATTAAATATTTTATTTGATTCAATTATTTTAAGTTCATGCATTTTGCTTGATTGGTGATGTCCAGTGTGTTGATAAGGGTGCATGCTTGGATGCGTATTTTTAAGAACGTATTTCTTATTTTATTTAGTATTTAACTATGTATCTGTTTGATTGGGTACTGTTTTGTTTTAAATTTCTGTATAAAGGAAATGTGTGTTTTTGGTTATTGACTCTGATGAAGCCTCAGTTTTTTCATGGGGGTTGGATTAACTTTTTTACATTTTAATTGAGAGATTAAATCTGTTTTTTTTTTTCCTTTGCTGTGCTGTCTTTTTGTGGATGCCTGACTGTTGCAGGTATTCTCTCAAATAATCCATCCATCTCTTGGCTGAATATCCTTATTGTTTTTTGCCTTCTTCTTGTTTTTCACATATTATATTTATTAAATTGTTCTCATAAGTGACCAAACCACAATAATCTCTTCTATTTCTGCAAAAGGGCCACTTTGATGTCTGCCCTGATGTTCCTGTTTCTGTCTAACAGGTGTACATCTTACTACCTACCTGAAGCATTTCATCTCCATCATCTCCATCATTTCAAACTTCATCAGCTGATCTGTCTTCACTATTCAGTGGTTTGTGCTGCATAGAAGGAAGGGTTGCACAATTGTTTTTCCACACCTTACTTTTCAGCTTCTTTGGCATTCTTCTATCATGCACTACCCCTGACAATTTGTGCTGGTTGGCTGCAACACCTCTGATTCTAGTTTTGACTTCCTTTCTCTTCAAGTACACCTCCCATTCACTTGAAGCTGTTAACCTGCTCCATTATTTACCCTTCTACTTCAGTTTCCATATCTTCAGATTTTTCTGCACATGCTGCCATGGCAACTGCCTTTTATGTTCATATTCATCCATTTTGTGCCTTCAGTTTTGCATTACAGCCCACTCTTATTTAATGATGTTCTTATTTAGAGCTTGCCCTTAATGCCACATCACCTACATATAGCAGCTTTGTTGATCTGTTTCCAACAATCTGTTTCTGATGTAGTCAAACCCAGTATGAAAAAGTGGGCACAGAGCTAAGCCCTTATGCATACCCACACCCACTGAGAACACTCTTTGAGTCCAAATACTGCTAACCTAGGGCAACTACCCTGTTCCTCAAACTTTGTTATACATCAAGTACAAATTTGAAGCATATGTATATAGTCCCCTCCCAATCTACACATTTATTCTACTACCTTCTTTTTGCCAAATGTTTTCAATGTCATCAAATTGTGAGTTGCCTGGATAATTTACTCGATTCCCAGTTGTGCAGTCTCAGAGTTGGTTTATGTAAGTACCAGGGGTGTGCGGTGCACAGTGCCTTGACTCCCTAAGAAAAAAACATTTTGTTTGTAGGTTCAACTTTTTTTTTCTAGTCAAGCTTTGTTTTTTTTCAGTGTTTGCTGTCATCTTGTTTGACTTGTGAATTTCAGTGATTTATATATATGTATATATATATATATATATATATATATATATATATATATGTGTGTGTGTGTGTGTGTGTGTGTGTGTACACACATTTATCCCATATAAATCCACTTAAAACATTGCCAGACACAGAAGATAAAAAATGAAAACAAATGCATACATTCTAATACATACAACCCTAGCACAACCTCAGTAATTCATCATTAAATAAAATGTCACTAATTAAAAAATATATCAAAATATATTGCAAATGATCAGTGCACGTGTATTTCAGCTGGAACATTTGGTTGCCATGAAATGGTCAGTGTCTGCATGAATTCCTTTTTCATAACTTTTGCTTCTTAAAAAGCAACATTAAAAAGTTATACCTTTAAATGCAAATGTCTTCAATCATTCTGTATAAACATCTACTCATATCTACAATCATTTTCTTCATCCACCTCCTATTCTGTTTCCATTGAGAGTGAATTCTACTCCATCGGCTACCTGTTATCTAATGCCATATTAGCAGCTTATTGCTTATCACAGTCCACCAAAGGAAGAAGTGGAAAGGAAATCTCAGCATTGATCCTGTAGTAATATTCCTTTTGTAACTCTGGCACAGTCATGCTAATATTCATTTACCAAAATGCTGGTTGCATGTGGCATCCTTATTCCAGGGAAGCTGCATCTCACACATTAAAACATGAGTTTATTTTCCTTTTCTACTCTATCTCTCTCTGTTCGCAAGCATTGCTCTCTCTGGCCTATGACTTTCCATTCCTGTTACATCTATCCTTCAATTCACAAAGTTTCCTTCCTTGTCCAGCTCACCGTCTTGGCTGCCAATTATCTGTCTTCATCTATCCACATCTTTCAGTTATTTATTTATATTTGTTTGCTGGAGTAGAGCACTGATCTCCACGGACCATTTTCAGACTCAGTCTGGGAGCAGTGTCTGGTTAAGTGACTTGCTTAGAGTCACCTGGATCTCTTCTTCTTTCATTTATGTTTCCTTCTGTCTACAGCCCCCTCCCCACTTTTCTTTTAGCTTGTACCACCTTCCAAATATCAAAAACATGGACGGGAATGGATCTACCTGTTGATCTCCCACAGTTCGATTTGTCATTCATGTCACACTCTGTATTTGCATTTATTCCCATAAGGCACCAAACTAGGTGGGGGCTACTCCCCCACACACTCCCGAACTATATATACTAACTCCAGGGTCGCAATACAGTGGGGAAAAGGACATATTCCTTTTACTAGCCTTACAGTGCTCTTCACACTGCCAATACTAATTGTCAGGGAAATGAGTTTTAGGAGAAATGAACTTTGGCTTGATTCCAAGTTGGACTTTCCCGGTAAACTAATGCTCAATAAATACATTTTAAATTGATTATTATCATCATAGATCAATTTTGACTCCATATAGCCCATAAATAAATCAGTATAGATGGGGGCGAAAGTAGCCCTCATCGTGGTGCCCTTAATCTGGAGGTAGCACTCATTCTTAAACCAAAGGGCATTATGTTCAAGGACAATACCCAAACATTTCAAAAAGAAATCAATGTGCTCATCAGTATATATATATATATATATATATATATATATATACATACACACACACACACACACACACACACACACACATATACACACACACACACACACACGCACACACATATATATATATATATATATATATATATATATATATATATATACATATATATATATATACATATATATATATATATATATATATATATATTTTTTTTTTTTTTCTACTTCAAAGGATTGAAATTTCACAACATCAAACCTCTGATCTGTGAAGACAAGATGATCGGGGTTGTAAAATATCAAACGTTGTGAATACAGATCGCCACACAGTGTGGAACGGGAAATGTACTATTCTTTTCACTGTGGTGAGATCTTGGAGTTGGTGTATTTAAGTAACAGGGGGTATGCGTGGTGCAGGGAGGCTTACTCCCCTGCAAAAATGTGAAAGAGGACATTTTCACCTACTAGATTTTTTTTCTGTTCAGTATTTCACAACTTTGATCTTCTTGTCTTTGATGATCAGAAGTTTGATGCTGTGACATTTCAGTCCCTTGAAGTACACTTATATATATATATATATATATATATATATATATATATATATAAATATATAAATATATACATATATATATATATATATATATATATATATATATAAATATATACATATATATATATATATATATATATATATATATATATATATATATATATATTAGCTATAGATTAGATGTAGATATATATATATATATATATATATATATATATATATATATATATAGATAGATATCGATAGATACAGTAGTGACCAATGGCATCAACATATACCACATTGACCACAAACATTTGAAATTCAGTATATCAGCATACTGGTATGTATGCCTGCATGCATGCACTGAGCATAAACTGCACCATATGCAAAACTGAAATAAGAAAATAACAAGAAAATAATTGTTTATTGCATGGGTGCTAGCTGACCTGCACCCGCACACCCCCTGCTAATTATATATACCAATTCCAAGATCACAAAACAGGGGGGAAAGGGCTAAAATCCCATTCCTCATTGGATTGCAATCCCACAAAAGAAATGTCTACTTCCTGCAGCTTGACAAAACAACCCTCTAATTGTGTGTGTGTGTGTGTGTGTGTGTGTATATATATATATGTATATATATATATATATATATATATATATATATATATATATATATATATACATATATACACATGCATTGTGGTGCATCAGTACATCACTGTTCCATGGGTTGTGCATTCACTAAAGAGAAAGTGGTGTGCTGTCCAGAAATCATGGGTTACTGAATTACATTTATCCCCTTTTGAAATGCAGTACTTACACACATTTCACTGCTTGTGAGAACATACAACACAGTCTTACTGAAAGTAAAAATAACTATGCATCATTAATAAATGAACTAAGGAGTAGTTTAGGAAGGCATAGACAGACAGACCTAAAGACATACAGACTTGTTAATGAAGATGGCAAAGAGATAGACAGACAGACATGATGATAAGGAGAAAAAAATATATATATTTTTTAAGTCATACCTGTACGGCAGTTATGTAAAAGTTGAAAACATTTAAATATTCCAATTCCGTGCAGATTTTGTTGTGGAAAAATTATTATTAAAATATATTTTTATTATTACTCTTTATGACATGCATCTCTAATTTAACATATATACATATATGTATGCATAAATATATATATATATATATATATATATATATATATATATATATATATATATAAATAGATATATGGATCTACTTTACAAGCTCAAAGTTTCAAAACTTTGAACTGCAAATTGTCTCAACCATACGATCGAAGTTTTAAAACTTTGAAATTGTAAAAAAAAAATGAAATATTTTTTTTTTATGTTTTTGCAAGGGGCAAGTTCCCCTGCTTCCCCTACACCCCCCTGCTAAATAAATATACCAACTCTGAGATTGCACTATAGTGAGGAAATTGATAGATTTCCCATGTCACGCTGTACAACGATCTCCATTCAAAACTTCAATCTTATGGTCTCGACCATTTGTAGTTCAAAGTTTGAAACTTTGAGCTTGTAAATGGAATCTATATATCTATCTATCTACACACATGTATGCTTTCTATTGAAATGTCTTCACTCGAAATGCTGAGTGCTGAATAGCCAAAAAAAAGACTGAAAATCTGGAGAAGAGTGAACCTTGAAAATTACTCTTCTCCATAAAACTTCTTTTTGCAGGGGGCATAACTTTGAGAAATGTTGACAATACTGAGTTTAAGGTGCATATTCACCTTTATAAGAAACTGAAATCTTTTTTTTGCATGAGCGCAGATAAAATTTCCCATATTATTCTTGCTAGAGTAAAGTTTAAAAATGCAGTACTTGATCTTCATGCAAGCTACAACAAATGAGGTAATTAGTCACAAAATATGACTAAAACTGAAAGGTATTTGAAATAGGGCAGAATTAGAATCAGATGCACAACTGTGTACATTAAGATAGGTCATCCCCCACACCCATCTTATAGCCTTGCAAAATCAAACTCTTTGTCATCAGCTGGAAGAGAAAGGACATTAGTTTGTGTTACAGATTATATATTAATCCTCCCCAAAAAAAATGGTAAATGAAACACTGACAAAAATATCCAATCAACAACAACCCATCTTTTAAATTAATAAACATTAAATTGAGATATTAGAAACTGTGTGCTGTGCATTGAAAACATCAAAAATAATTTAATGCAATTTCTAAAGAAAAAAATAATTTAACTAATATGTGTACATACCTGTCATGCTGAAGTTTAAGTCGCAAACAAAGTTTTATGCAGTTGTCAGACTCAGAGACTTTAAAATCTGTGTGTCTGTCAGTTTGGGAGTGTTACAAAGATGATGTTGAAATAATAAGTATACAGTGCAAAAATAACTTTTTTACCTCATTAATTAAATTAAATGATTGATAAACTGGATCATATACTGAATCTTACTGACAGTCGGCCAGAAGGTTAAAGTTGTGGATTTGCTGTTACTGTGGTAGAGGGTGTGATTCCCTCAGTCTTTATCTGAGACTGTGCACCCTTGAGCAAGTCACTTGACCTGATCATATTTTGGGAGAATAGGAGATTTGTTTCAGGCTCATTTCTGCTCTCCTGGACTGCAAGCCTAATAACTACCTATGAATCATGAAAGTGTGCAAAACAATCTGAATTTCTGCTGGACTAAGTCTTTTCAACACCCTAAGCCCTGTTTCTTTTTCTCGCTGTTTTTAGTTTGGCATTCTGCTACTTGTCTGCATCTTCAGCTTTTCTTGCTATATTTGCAGTGATTAGGAACTCATTTTGTGATATAACAATGAGCAGCTCCCACTGCAACATATTATGTTACAATCTGGCAAGGTACTAATTCATTGAGAAGCACTGTTCAGTAATTCAACCCAATGAAAAAATTAAATGTAAGCATATTTTGGAAGGGACATGCCTCATGCAACCTCCACATGGAGACCAAGCCCCACACATGCCCATCATTTTGTATACCAACTCCATATTTCTACCAACATGAAGAAAAAAGCAAATCTGCAAACAAATGATGCACAGTTAGCAATGGTTAGAAACCATTTCTTATAGAAAATAGTGATCAGGTAGATCAATTTTTAATTAGTTGTACTTGGCGAAGTAAAATGTTTTCCTTTTTACACTCAGTATATTATAATGGAGTCCAAAGAGCATGCCTTTATACATTTAAACAACAAAGTATGCATTTCAAAACCTGGATCATGTACTTTTGAGAAAGCAATGAAAGAATTTTAGAAATGTGTTTATAAAATAAAAATTCCTTTGTTTACAGATACAGTGATTTTGACATTGGTTATCCTATTGGTGGACAAAATTTGAATTCTTGCCACATCTTCAACTTGCTAACAATCAAAGTTCTTCAATGGGAAATCACTGTTAGTGAGTTGTGCCAATAGTGATTCCGTTTGTGAGAGAATCCCCCTTCTTCAAGTTGGTGCAACCATGGAGTTGATACATATACATTTCCACCTCAGAAAAACACTTTTTGGAAAAAGTATTTTCTCAGAAGATGTTTAAAGTGAATGCATTTCTGGGATGCCGAGTCTCACTGCTTTCAACCACTCACAAATACAATATGTTGTATTTTTCTTTGCAAGTATGTTTATATTAATGAGATGTAAAGTAACTGAGACATACGGCCTACCTTTTATACCCTCAGTTGTGAAGTTTGCTGTTAAAAAAAAACAAAGGAAAAATCAACTTTAATTTGTACTACAACCTAGCATTTATACAGTTCCTTGCTTGTGGTATCCCACAATTGTGGTAATCCAGTGATGTCCATTACTGTCTTGTCAGTTTCATATAATATTAAAATTATGTAAAATTAAAAGTATAAAGTAATGCCAAATGGAGTGATCATCTGTAGTCCATTTCATATCAAGTGCAAACTATTTCACGTTTTCTTTATATTCTATTTTTCATTACTTCATAGAACAGATTTCAAACTTTACACTTTGCACTTTCAAAATGTATTTTCTTAAACCTGTGGCAGTGTTACTTTTTACATAGGTTCAATGCTAGTAAAATGCATTTAAGGTTAGTGATATGATTAGCTGTCTCCAAATATGTCACTGTAGTTTAGAAAAATTCAAAGTTCACACCACTATAATTAAGTTAATATAGCTCATTACGATATTTTTTAGATTTTTTTTTAAGATAGTAGCTTAGTAAAAGCTACAATTCCCTGTAAAAATCTGACCATATACATGGATAGATCAAGTTGCACTACAGTTATTGCCTAAAGGCAACGTCCTTTACAGAGAGTAATACATAGTTGTGTCAGTGTCTACTTCAATGTGATACTTTGGACAATGAAGTGGAAGGAGTTTTAGAGAGTGTGTAGTCTATTTATTCATTAATTATGTAGGTAGTAACCTCTTTGCCGTAAGCAGCGCTGTGCTCAGGCTGAAATTAAAAAAATGTACTTATTAAAATAAAAATAAATTAGTAGCTGATGCTTGTCTGAGCAGCTATATTACTAGTAGTAGTAGAAATTATTATTAATATTTGTGTTGGTACGAATACTGCAAGCATTATTGTCTTGCTATTTTTACTAAAACAGTATTGGATGACACTGCAGTTGACAGATTTATTTAGATTTTACTCACAGAGGAGATACCACAATCTGCAGACTATTTTCTGCAGCTTTATTTTGCTAAAGTTATTGGCACCTTTAAGGCTTGCATCTCAAACATTTCCTTTAGGGCTGTCTTGCTGATGTTGCATCACCTAGATATAAATTATAAATCAGCAGCCATACAAAACGGTACTAACAGAGCTGCAGCCCATCTTTAAGAAATGGTGTGAGCTTTAACACTAAGCATGAGGTTTCTCATTAAGCATGTTGCAAATTTAATATCTAGCTATGAAACTATCTTTTGATTAATACAAAATATAACTTTAATGATTCCTATTTAACCATTTAATTTACCATTGCTGCATTCTGTTTGATTATATTAAACAGAAAACTAACTTAAGAAATGATAGTTAAGACTGTCAACCCACTTACTTGCCATGGCCAAATGCAACAATAAAAGAAATACCACAAAGTCTTTTGCAGAGCAGAATCAACAGTTCTGAAAATAAATCACTTGACAATTATTGTTCAAATGTCGTATTACCAGGCAATACCTGTGTGGTACACATCACAAACTGACATGACTACACAAATACCACACCACTGTAGACACACTGTGAGAAATAGTTGTTTTTCCAGCTAAGGCATTATACACCATACCACTCTAAAACCAGTTAGTTTTAGTTCATGCTGGCTGAATACATGGTTTATATACAACCCTTTTTATTATTTTGTTAGCTATTTTGTTTACTGTTTGGTTCTTTATATTTAAATAACAATACATGCACAGACTTAAATAACAGTAAATATACATATCTAAATAAAAATAAATGCACTATATTTGTTGTTCATATTGAGAACTGTAAACATATGCCTCCTTACTTAACATGCCAAAAGGGGTACCAAAAAGCGAACTGAGGCTCTGGAAATGTATTCCAGCTTTCCACAGTTTGTGGAACTAAATGACCAATGCCCTTTTTATGTATAATACCATATCACATTTTGGGTTCTGGTCTGTGTACCAAAGGACCCTAGTGTTGATGATATTGAGAATTTACTTTGCAAGAAAGAATTGAGATGGCAAACATGCCTAACTTCCTGTGGGAGTTGTAGCTTTAATAATGGCAATATCATTTTTTTTAATTGAGAATTTTAAGACAGTTAACTATATGTATTGCTAGGATAACTGCTTATTTTATAATATTTTTGAATGTATACTAATCTGACTTGGCTTATTCATTCTGGAACTCTGAGGAAGTCTCATTTCACTTGGGAGAAAAAGCATTCATATGTGTTTGAGAAAACAGTGCCTTTGATGAGAATTCATGAGACTTTTTTATGGACTACGCACTCATACACTTGTTTGTCCTTCAGCTTTTCCCAGTTAGGGGTCACCACAGCGGAACTCCTGTCTGCTAATGATTGGCAGTTGGATTTTATGGTATCGTGTTGCCAGCTCGACGCCCAACCTTCAACAAAGGCACGCCCATTCAACGCATGTCTTTCGAACACCCACTCAACCGCAGGGAGGACATGCAGACTACACACAGAAGGCACTCCCAACCCAAGCCGAGAATCGAACGGGAGAACCTCTTGCAATGACGCAACACTACCGCTGCACCACCGAAGCACTCATACACTACTAATACTATTTCTACTATTTTAAATTGAAATAAAAAGAATCTGTAGCACCAACCAACAGCAGAGAGAGAAATATAGCTTATTCAGTGTAGTAGTTCTGACTTCTTTCTAATTATGATTCTGAATAAGAGTTGTGATGACTGTTTTTAACTATACTGTTCCACTTTGCTATTCTATTATCAAAGGGACATGTTCAGACTGTATACTTCTGTCCATCTTAAGGAAATAGTTACCATAACACAATGTCATTCATTAGGGACACATAAGCCAAACAATTGCATTTATTTATTTTTTTATTTATTTCCATTTGTTATCTCAGTAGGTGGACTGGCCATACAACTCTTTTTAGTTGTGACCTGCATCCAGTGACAGTCAATTAATTAATATTAATTAAGATAGTCTCAAACGCATATAAGGATATTAAAACATAACAATAAAAACATTCAGTTTGATTGTGCATGCCTTAAGAGATGGCAGCATTGCTCTACCACCCGTTTTGTTTTTTTTTCCTTTGTCCTCCCTGTGTCACTGGTGGTAATGAAAGAAACTACCTAGGTTATATTTAATTTTTTGTGCATTAATAATTTATTTATGTTTTCACCACGGGCCAAGGTCCATTGTGCACTATTGCCCTCTTTTAAACACTACTCAGTAAGACAAAGGGAGGTTAAGTGACTTGCTTGGAGTCATCCAGCACAAAAATGGCAGTTGCTCAAATCAGGTCTGAGGTTTGCTTCACGTAGCAAGTTCATTCATAGCTCATTACTCAAGCCTCTAGGCTGCCAGCCAGTTACAGACTGTTTCACCGGCTATGCCAACAAGATGCAGAAGCTCATTTGTGCAGCACACCCAAGGGAGCAACTTCATCAGATGCACATATTATGACTCAGTTGCAGATCAGGATTGATTACAGTGTAAGAGCGATACTTGAGAGCATATATGCAGACTGTTTATCAACAGCAGTCTGCTACAAACAAAACATGCAGTTTAGTAAAGAAAATGCAGTATGTCCACATAGCTCTAAATCCTGTCAAAGTTATAACTAAAATGCAGTGCTTAGGTGGTTAACATTTCAATGTTGTAATGCAAATCATCTTACAATACTAGAACAATCAGTGGTTGAACTCAGTCTTCATATAGCAGAATATAGAGTACATTAAAAAAAAAAAAAAAACTGCCTGGCAAACATTGCCACCTACAGGATATTCTGCGCAATAACAAAAAAAAAGTGAAGGTTTATCTTTATGGATTACAGTATCAGCGGAACTGAAGCCTTTCATGTTGAATTCATAGCTGGTCAGTAATGCCTTGCAATCCATAAACAAGATTCATTTGATTAGGACCTTTATGAAATCTGGTCCTTTGCTAAAGCCAAATAAGTTACTCAACAGGATGAATTTAATGACTGTAAACTGATTTTTTTACAAATATGCTATATTATCTCATTTATTTACATAGTTGAGACAAAAACATATCAGTCTCTTGTTACACCAAATGTTGAAGCAAATCAGTTTACGCATGATTAGCAACATATTTCGTTCTGAGTTTATTATTATTATTTGTAATATATTTTAGAATATTTGAATGACTATTAGAACCACTAAATGTCCTTCAAATGTAAATTATTTTATAGACAGCAGCAAAATTGCTTCTTTTTGTGTGTGTTGGGCTGACTGTTTATAATTCAAATAACAACTTTCCTGAAAGTATATATTATATTTGCGTAATGTCATTATTATACTGCATCTTAATATATACAGGAAGAATGTACAGTGCATTGATGATATGTAGTATTTGTATTAAAGATAAAATTATAGCTTTGTAAATAATTCCATCTGCTTATTAAGAAAAAAACAAAATATCATGAAATCGTTTAGAAATGCTGTGCAAAACAAATAAATAAATAGATCAGAAAAGTTGTTAAATAATTGCATGCAAATATGTGTGTATCTCCCTCACTCTCTCTCTCTCACACACACACACACACACACACACACACACACACACAAACAACAACAACAACAACACATGCAAACAGTGACAAACAAGCATGTCATGTTAGTTTTAAGGATAACAGGTTCACAAAGATATTGTGCTTCTGTATACCATTATTTTTGAGAAAGTGCACAACTGAATGTGTATCATAGCTCTCAACTGTCCAGATTTTTGCAGAGTGTCCTGATTTTTGCCGCATATTTTTGGTCTGTTCCCCATAAAATGTGTGGTTTTTCTGTCAATTCACTGGGATGATTGTGGGCTGAAGTCACTAAATAATGACAGAGTTTCACAACTTTCTAAGTTTACAAGAGCAATATTTAAAACCTGTCCCTATTTTTTGGCCCTTGTCCCCCCATTACGTCAGGCTTTGACCAGATTTCTTCTTATAAGAGGTTGAGAAGTATGATGCATATTGGGATAAATCCTTGGTTGTCTTCGTGTATGTTATAAATATAAGATAACAAAACTAACACAACACAGTATATAAACAGACACAAAATCTGAAGTGGCAAAAAGAAGAAAAGACCACACATGAACCCCAATAAATGAAAAGAAAGGTAACTGACCTGGCCACAGTGTGTGTTAGTGGTTAGGGCAATCCTTGCTTACTATGTTAACAGAATTTATGTAACTCACATCTAGATTTATCAAGTATCTTCATCTCTTGACATATGTAAATCTACTGCCACACCAATACAACTTCAGTCTTTCATGTTCAGTCCTGATCTCCAGTTATTTTAGTGGCATTTGCATGTTTTTTTTAATCTCTGCATGGGTTTTCTCCAAGTACTTTGGTTTCCTGCTGCCTCACACAAACGTGATAGTTTTCTGGCTAGTCTGATTTGTTCATATTTATTTGTGCACCCCAGGTTGAAATCCTGGGCAATAAGGGCATGCAGGATAACTATCCATAACTGAGTTCTCTTTAATCATACCTTTACATGTTGTCAACATCTTATTTCATTGGAGACTGCATTGTCGTATGAGCTGCCCATCAGGTTCCTCAACTAATGCAAGAGAGAAAAGGCACATTTTTTTGCTGTATAACACATTGACCTTAGGAGATAGAAAAATAGACATCAGGATTGTGAGGGCATAGTCCCACACATTAAGAAGTACAAAGGAAACAGCCATCTACAAAAACAATAATGTAGTATCTTGCATGGCTTTCTTATTTACACTGACAAGTTTTGTAGTTTATATATTTTGCATCTCAGTTAAGGGAGAAGTGATGTTTCCACTCATTTAATGTATCAGTTCACCTCACAAGTTTAAAAATAAACTGAAATCAGATATAACTGAGGCTTTGCTGTAAAACTAATGCTGGACCACAAACAGACCTAATGTTGCTCATGTCAGCAGTACGTCGCACACTTCTCTGTCCACAACAATGTGACTGTAGCATTACTGAAGTATAAGATTGCAGGGAATGCAGTATAATACATGCTTGCAATTACAATTCAGCTGTAAATGTCACTAATACATTTACAGAAAAAGTTGAACAACATATGTAGCACCTTGTTTACCAGAAAAGTAATTCATTTACTGTATAGTTATGCTATAAAAATAGGCCTCGTTTATACAACATAATCAGTTTTGTTAACCATTAAAATTACTAGGCAAACAGAAATGTTTTGAATTCCTAAAGGGTAATACTATGATGCTCATCAGGATATGATTCCAAGCAATTTGCATTTATGCTCTTCTTGTAGCATGCATTTTTAATGTTGTACAAAAAAACTTCCATTTTAATTGTAAGTTTTTGTGTGAGATTGTACACCTAACATCAGGCTCAGAAATAAATGGTTAGTATGAAAACTCGATTTCACAGTCTAAATACTGTGCTTTATTTATAAGGCACTGGAGTCAACCTGATTACATAAAATAATAACCAGTATTTTCATATCCAAAAGAAAAAAATAGAAGAAGACAATATTATCAAAATGTTTGTATCTGGCATAGGACTTTCTTATCTAACCTGAAACATATCCCCTAAAATGCAGATCTTAAAAAAATACATTGAGCCTAATCAGATCAACTCTACCATATACTAAATATTTTATTATATCTTACTGACACTGTTCAACTTGACAAAGTACATTAAAGTGAGAAAAATAACTATAATGCCGTATGGCTGTTTTATATATCTTTCTCTGCCTCATTTCTGAGTCAAAGTTAGAGTTACAAGAATTGTCCTGGTGCCTAGTAGATCTTTCCTTGCAGGAAGTAATGCAGGCTATACTTTTACTGTACATAATGTTGTCATGGCTGTATTGAGTGAGTGTTTTTTTTTTTTTCTTAATACAGACAAGTTTGACTTAATACTGCAGATTATTTGGCCATTTACTAATGTTATGCAGAAAAACTGAAAATATTTACTTAATAAAGACCCACTGTAACAAGTAAGCCTCCTTTTCTGGAATAGCACATTAAGAATGCACTATTATTAAACCCAGACATAAATTAAGGTGATTATATTATTTGACCAATATATGATCCAAATATATTATATGTAATAACATGGTAAGGCAGAAAGACTGAAAAAAACAGTTGCAATAATTCACTAGAGTGTGTTGAAGAAATCATGCATTTCAATGCACAGTTAAATAATACAACTAGACAGGAAATGAAACAACCATCACTGATGTACACTATTATGTCCTTCCATACTGAAAGATGATGGTGACAGATACTAAAGCAGTATTGATTATGAGAACAAAGGTAATGAGGCTAATCAAAGGAAATGATACACTTTAGAAGAAATAACAATCATAGTCACGATAATTAAATGTAAGATACCAGAAAAGTAAATGCATGTTATTGTCAGTAGAGATGGGCATTATAAGGGACAGATAGTTCCAAAAGGAACTTGCATTGGCAAAGATTGTCCTTAGCGTGTCTGCTTGGGATAGGAGGGGGAAACAGAATCCTTTGTAGCAATAGTATTTCACAAAAAAAGTCACTACTAGCTACAATTTAGGAGTAGCAACAATAGCCAGTGGGATTTAAAAATTAGAGGGCAGTGTAGTGATGAGATCTAAGTTTTTTGTTTGTTTGTTTTTAAATAGCACTAGAGCTATAGAGATAAGAGCTAGGATTAGGCCATGTGGTAGAACAGTAAGATATAGGACTGTAAAGGTTAGTGCAGTAATGAGAAGTGGAGGTATAAAGTACAGGGCAATAAGATGCTCCTTGATTAAGGACCTATAATACTCAAATTCTTCAAAATAGTCATTCAGTAAAACCTTTAGCAGGGTTGCTCCAGACATGTGGCATATTATTCCATTACTAGTTTGAAATAAAAGCTATGATGCAAGTTTCATGTCCTAGTTAAAATTTCATCTGAACAAATTATATAAATGCTGCTGTTTTGTGGGAAATGGCTAATGTAAGGCAGTGCAGAAGACCAAATGTGAGTAATGTACTGTATGGCATGTATTGCTCTGTTGTATTTCAAGGTTAAATACACTCACATGCTAAATATTGTTAGTATCACTTTTGTGTTTTTCTTTACTATGTGTGCAGTTGTACTCTAAATTTATTCTGCTTACACATTGTGCCCATTATGGTGTATTTTTTGGGACCTATGTTTAAACTTGCAACAGCACTGGCTAACAAACTGAGAAATGTTCATCCCAGCTCATTGCTGGTAAGGGTCTTTGAACCAGTTCACCTAGCAAAAAAAAGATACATCAGCACAGTATAGTTGCAAGACTTGGAACGAGGAAATACTATGACATTACGACAGGGAGTGTTTATAATGTTCATTACAGTGGTAATGTCCAGAGGGTTGTCTAGTGTGTGTGTGTGTGTGTGTGTGTGTGTGTGTGTGTGTGTGTGTGTGTGTGTGTGTGTGTGTGTGTGTGTGTGTGTGTGTGTGTATGTGTGTGCAATGCACACATATTATCATGGCATCTAATGTCAGAATAGAGTGACGATATATGATTTAATGTCACTCAACTCAATATTAGCCAAAAGGAAGGTCACAAAATTAAGATCAGTAATGATACACAAGATTCAAAAGTATAGTATATGAAGGATAGCTATGGGTATTTGTTTATTTTATTTGAAAGTGCTTATTTGAGTAGAACATTGATTTCAGTGGACAATTTTCAGGCCCAAGCTGGAAGTTTACAATCTGAGAGTGTTAAACTGTAAAGGACAAATATTTAAAAATTCAAACAAAAGTTTCACAATACCAGTACAAACTGATGCAGAACTATTTACAAACTATTTACAGAAATAGACAATAAAAATGTCAGACTAATACTTTAAGACAATGCTAAGAACAATTATTGCCTATAAAAAAGTATACACTTCACAATACTTACATTCTTGCTTTCAAAATATTTATAGAATGAAGTCATGCAATCACATTTCCAGGCCGATGAGGTAGTTTGCATTTCTGTTATACACTAGAATAGAAAATATATCAGGATAAGTATAAGTGAAATAACTGGGTTATGGGAGAGATATAGTGCATAGAAGCAAAAGAAAAGCCAGACAGGGAAGAAAATGGCCAGGGAATTAGATATTTGTACTAAAATCACTGGAAATTAGAAAAATGGTTAAAGTAGAATAAAGATATGCCTTCAGAGGGATTTCTTGAAAATTATTTCCGTTTGGCGGCATCCAGTAAATCATTTTTAAAGTAGGCCCCAAATGAAGGTAGAAATTAATGCTTTTGACTGTGGAGTGAAAGGATTCCCAAAACCTATGAAGACTGGAAAAATGATAGTTGCTGTTGTGGAGTCATTTGAGGGGAATATGCAGATATGAACCACTGGAGCACTGGAGGGGATGGATATCAGGATGAAATAAGACGGTCTGAGGGAAAGCTTGTCTGCCAGGAATGGAAATCCAGTCTAGTAATGAGCTTACGTACATCTAGGCTGTTCATCTAGAAGAGTTTTAACTTTAGAAATAAGTGAGCAATCACTGTGGCATTTCCTGTCAGAAGATTTTTTTTTGGCACCTGGAATTTGTGTTAGGCAGCACTCAAAAACAATGATCTCTTATTTTTTGTCTTGCTTGGGACAAAGTTGAAATGAAAGCAGCCTTCTGATTTAGACAAACTAAGGATATTTAAATATCTTAGTAATTTCAAAAGGGTCAAGGTTATTTTCTAGGTCTACTTGTAATTCAGTTTAGGCCAAGGCTGACAGGCATAAGGGAGACTTCTGCTGTTATATTTAGTAAAGTTAGAGGAGAGTAAGTGGTGAGGCAGCCATAGGGATGGTGCTGGAGAAGGTGGAAATTTAGATATTAGGTTTATGACCTGCTGAGAGAATTAAGGTTAGTGTTAGTGAAGCAAGATTTGTGGTTAGGGTTTGGGAGGAATGGAGAACTTTAAGGTTAGGGTTAAATAGCATAGCCTGGAATTAAGTTTGGGAAGCAACAGGGAGTTTTAGATTTAGGGAGTGACTGTTGGTAGGTTTAGGGAACAAAGCTTGGGATTAGGTGTAGGGACAGAATCAGAGTTTTAGAATTAGAGTTATTGAAGGGGTTTGTATTTAGAGTTAGGGAGTGACTGGACTTTTAGGCTCAGGGACTGATTAGGAGGTTTAGGATTAGGAAGCTACTGGGAATTATATGTCTAGAGTAAGGGAACAAGGTTTGGGAGACTGAGATTCATTAAACTACATGAATCCAGACAGCATAATGTCACATTCAGTATGCATCATCTTTAGCTATGTTGGGACTGCACACCATAGTGGCATGTAAATATATCCTTTGTGTAGCAGTAATCCTCCAGGGACACCTAAACTTATTCTAGTGCATTCCAAAGAGACCTGCTACATACCACTGTAATGTGACATACAGATTTACAGCCACCTCATCTGGCATCCACTGCACCCTGTCACATTCAAATAAGTGTTAGTGTCATCAGTGAGATTTTGCAGATGCCAGGAAAGTCCATCCTGCATTCCTTAGTGCATCCTGACTCCTCATATCTTATGCAAAACTCAGTTCAGAGCACATACATACCTGACATTTATGCAACAGTATAAATTCATGCAGTCCATGAAGTATGCATATTAGCTGCATAAGTGACTTGCTTCATGTATAATCAAGTAATATCACACATGCCCGACAAATTCCTTGTATTATAGCAGGGACCACAGAGGTACTATAACAGAGGACCATAGATGGACTATAGTAGAGGGCCACAGAGGAACTATAGTAGAGGGCCACAGAGGAACTATAGTAGAGGGACACAGAGGTAATATAGTAGCGGGATACGGAGGTACTATAGCAGCGGACCATGGAGGAACTACAGTAGAGGGTCACAGAGGGACTATAGTAGAGGGACACAGAGGGACTATAGTAGAGGGCCACAGAGGAACTATAGTAGAGGGACACAGAGGTAATATAGTAGAGGGACACAGAGGTAATATAGTAGCGGGATACGGAGGTACTATAGCAGCGGACCATGGAGGAACTACAGTAGAGGGTCACAGAGGGACTATAGTAGAGGGGCATGGAGTTACTATAGCAGAGGGTCACAGAGGGACTATAGTAGAGGGGCATGGAGGTACTATAGCAGAAGGTCAAGCAGGTAATATAGTAGAGGTACATGGAGGTACTATAGTGGAGGGGCACAGAGGTACTATGGCAGAGGGGCACCGAGGTAATATAGTAGAGAGGCACAGAGTTACTATATCACAGGAGCACAGAGGTACTATAGCAGAGGGTCATGGAGGTACTATAGTAGAGAGGCAAAGAGGTACTATAGTAGAGGGGTACTGAGGTACTGTAACAGAGTGGCAGAGAGGTACTCTAGTAGATGGGCACCATTACTATAGTAGAGGTGCACAGAGGTCCTATAGTGGAGGGGTACTGAGGTACTGTATTAGAGTGGCAGAGAGGTACTCTAGTAGAGGGGCACAGGTACTATAGTAGAGGGACACTGAGGTGCAATATTAAAGAGGCACAGAGGTACTATGGTAGAGGGGCACTGAGGTACTTAGTAGAGGGCCACAGAAGTACTATTGTAGAGGGGCCTGGAGGTACTATAGTAGAGTGGCAAAGAGGTACTATAGTAGAGGGACACAAAGGTAGTATACCACAGGGGTACAGAGGTACTATAGCAGAGGGTCAGGGAGGTACTATAGTAGAGGGACACAGAGGTATTATACCACAGGGGTACAGAGGTACTATAGCAGAGGGTCAGGGAGGTACTATAGTAGAGGGACACAGAGGTATTATACCACAGGGGTACAGAGGTACTATAGCAGAGGGTCAGGGAGATACTATAGTAGAGGGACACAAAGGTAGTATACCACAGGGGTACAGAGGTACTATAGCAGAGGGTCAGGGAGATACTATAGTAGAGGGGCACAAATACTATAGTGGAGGGATACAGAGGTCCTATATTAGAGGGGCACAGTTACTATAGTGGAGGAGTACAGAGGTCCTATATTAGAGGGGCACTGAGGTACTGTAGTAGAGAGCCAGAGAGTTACTCTAGTAGAGGGGCACTGATGTACTGTAGTAGAGGGCCAGAGAGGTACTCTAGTAGAGGGGTACAGGTACTATAGTAGAGGGGCACTGAGGTGCAATATTAGAGGGGCACAGAGATGCTATAGTAGAGGGTTATGAAAGTACTATAGTAGAGGGGCACAGAGATACTGTAGTAGAGGTGTTATAATAGAGGGTCACAGAGGTACTATAGCAGAGGGTCATGGAGGGACTATAGTAGAGGAGCATGGAGGTTCTATAGCAGAAGGTTATGGAAGTACTATAGTTGGGAGGCACAGAGGTACTCTAGCAGAGGGTCATGGAGGTACTATAGTAGACGGTCATGGCGGTACTAGAGTAGAGGGGCATGGAGGTTCTATAGCAAAAGGTCATGGAGGTACTATAGTTGGGAGGCACAGAGGTACTCTAGCAGAGGGTCATGGAGGTACTATAGTAGACAGA
This sequence comes from Protopterus annectens, assembly GCF_019279795.1. Lineage (NCBI taxonomy): Eukaryota > Metazoa > Chordata > Ceratodontiformes > Protopteridae > Protopterus > Protopterus annectens. The sequence goes on along the minus strand of NC_056726.1, from coordinate 1,582,394,308 downwards.
CACTAGAGTACTATAGCAGAGGTGCTATAGTAGAGGGGCACAGAGGTAAATGCTTACTGTATCTTCCTTTTTGGTTTGACTATTCCATTTCCAGATGGATCAGTTCTGTATAAAGTTGGTTAACCCAAACTGGCAATCCTATGACCTGACTGTAGCTGTACAGGTGATGTGAGAGTATGTGCCTGCAAATGAATAGTATTTTTCCTTGAGTCAGTTTCTTCCAAGGTTAAACTCCTTCTCCTGTCAGATACAGTAAGTGTGTAAATGAATGTTCTCCTGCTGCAATGCAAGAAAAGACTGTTGGCAGAACGTTCAGGATGATGCAGAACCTGCAGTAACATATGGTAGTGTTGACCCAGTCCCACTTTTAGTGCCATAGCTCATAGACTTTTCTACAGGTGAACAGAGCTATTGCATTTATATAAGATGATTTTTAAATGTGCATTGTGTTGTTGTTGTAAATGTGCATTGTGTATTGCAGCATACCACTCTCTATCACTTTCTGAAAGATGAATCCAAGAAGAGTAAACATCAAGCTAATACTGCACATCATGGCGTGAATTGTCTTTATGCTAAATACATTAAGAAATAATGTCCCAAAATAGGTAGCTTACTCCTCATCTGATGCAACTTTAATTTTATTTAATTTATTTAACTTATTTATTCTAATGCATTTTGTGACAAGACTGTAAAGTCTGATCTGATCTTTCCTCACATTATCTGTACAGAGAAACATTAAAAATCATAATATTTATCAAGTAACTTTAGCCTCTCTACTTTCTTATAACTTCTGGTCTCCTTCTAGTTTCAGCTCTTTGTGTAATATAATTATGTAAAAGGACCACAGACTGACAGTCACAAAAGCCTTTCTGGATGAGTTATACTGCCCATTTTTTTTGTAATGAATACATTAGTTGTCCTAATTAACTGCATTATCCTACACCTGGATAGAAGTACGCTACACATTTTTAGCAGTCATGTTATCATTGTGAAGCTGCTAGAGTATTTTATCTCCCACTATTGACATAAAAAGTTAAGCTCCGGAGTATCTCATTCACTCTTATGTCTTCATGATCTAGCAACCTTCATTTTCCTTAAAGAAGACACCCCTGTGCAATTCTGTTTCCCCAAGAGGGGTAGTTATATGTTATAGTGTGTCCTCTCCGTTTTCTTTTTCTGAAACTCACTTTTGCTAAGGTTCAGCATTATGGACCCTGCAATAGTGCATGTATTTCCGGCACACAGTTTAAACATCTTTCCTACCCTTATATAATGATACTTTGAATTATATGTGTAAAACAATGCCATCTAGAAATGCACCAAGTATCCATGTCCTATTGTATCAATTGCATATTTTTTGACAAATGTAAAACTATTCTATTTTCCTGCAAATATTGGTTTCTGCCTTCTTCTTTCATTACTGACTTACTGTTTAGTTCTTTGACTACAGCTTCTTCTAATCCATTGCTTTTGTCTCTCACATTCTCACTCTTTCTTTGTTCCAGTTCCTATGTTGAGTATTTTATTGTTTCTTTATATACTTAACATCTCATATAGACTAACTTCAACCATCACAACTATTCTCACCCCACTCTACTACTCTGGCATCGTCCTTTCACATCCACCTGTCTTTTTGCTTACTCCACCTCTCCATCCTGTCCATGTCCCTCTTCTACTAACCCTCATTGTCCTACCATTGATCCCTCCTGTCTACTTCCTTCTCTTCCTAACCCTTATAGACCTACCATTGAACCAGGCAAGACATTCAGGTACTCTTGCAGCATACCTTAATATCATACCACCACTTATATCTGCAACAATAATCACAAACTTTGATGATTCCTGCAACAGGACTCATGTAGCCTATTGGTCAGCTATTACACCTCCTAAACATGTGAAAAGTTTAAGTATCTAATCTCTCATTAATTCCTGTATCTGCTATGCACCCACTGCATGAAGTGTCCTATATACATTTTGCTAGCTGAAAACTACTCATATGGAATATACTCATGTATATACTCTGTATTGCTTGTATAATATATTTGATTTGAGAATGATTACTTATGTAGTTTTTTTTTTTCACCAATTGTATAGGCTGCCAATAATATGCACTAAATGTCTTTATTAATATAAATTCTGCATCGTAACTGAAATGTCTTATATGTGGAGCTTTTCTCCCTGGGACTCAACTGAAAATGGGCAATTCTGGCCCAGCTGGACCATCCCAGTAAACAAATGCAAATAAATAAAATAATGAATATAATTGTTTTGCTTTCTACTTCCTTATCTTAAAACTAAGAGGCCAATCACTGAATGATTTAATAGCCTTTTCAAGAATGTCCGGCCCTCGTGCCACTACCTTGTCAAAATCTATTTCAGGTCACTATTACATTTACAGTACAATGCACTTCTCATTTTACTACCCTTGCAATGTAATTTATATGTGTCTGAAACCTGTGGATTTTTATCAGCATAGTACTTCTATACCTGTTGTGGTCAGGCTAGTAGAAGTGCTATTTACTCAGTCCAGCTAACCAAGTCATAGTTTTCCAGATTTGCAATATTAAGGCCAAATGTTCTTTTCACTGAGAAGCAATGTTTCTCCTGGACAGAGGAAGTTGGTATTAACTACCATAGACCCTTACCTTTGCGAACTTCACTTAATTATACCCTGACAATTGGGGCAACTCAGGATCAATAAGCCTAGTAACCTTCTATGAAGCTATGACCTCTGATCTGAGTATAATCATTTTCAAGGTTAACCAGCATTGTTTAAAAAGAAGGATGAAGCCCCGATTTTTGCACCAGCTAACCAAGGTTCGATTAGAAATACTACAGTGACATTCCACTAATGAAAAATTACTTGTTTGACTACATGTAAACTCAGGAGTCTTGGCTTCTATGTTATTACACAGCTTGTAGTTGAAAATGTTAAAAGAATTCCTTGGTATGTTAAATATGCACACTTTTTATTAATTTGTTCAAGTACTGTTGACTCAGATGGTTCCACTGGGCAAAAATGCTGATTTTTTTTCATTCAAGACTTTGTTTTAAAATAATGAAATGACTGAAGATGAAAATAACAGGAATATCCAAATACACCTATAAGAACTATATTTTGACAGTTATGTTAAGCTCCATTTATTCTTTCTAAAAGGGAAGGTTACCAGTGCAATAATTTGGTTGCTATAAGACAGGATTATAATTTTGCATCACCTGGTTGTTTTGCTACATTTTTTTTTGCCTGTTTCTTCTAGCCATCAAATCTCCGTCTCCCTGAATTCCCATCCCAGCTGCTTCATTCATTCACCTGAGACAGAGGATTGAAGCTATTAGCTGATAATGAGCTGCTTCCAGTGGCCCAAGGTTTGATTCCCTTTGAATCCATTTGTATAACAGTGAGCAAGTTGCTTTACCAGATTACTCTGATTTACATACACATACATATATATATATATATATATATATATATATATATATATATATATATACATGTATGTGTGTGTTTGTGTGTGTGTGTGTGTGTGAATGCTCAAAAGAGCGAATGTTAGAGCATCATACCTAAATTGCCAAAAACCTGGAAGTGTGAAAGATAAGCCAGGATCACAAAATCTGGTCCTTTGCAGGGGGCAAGCCCTCCTGCATATCCAGATCTCTAGCTAAATATATACAAACTCCAAGACTGCACTACAGTGGGGAAAGGTGCAAAACCCCAAATCCCATTGTACTGCAATTATGCATGGTAACTACCCATACTGTTTGAAATTCCAGGTCTCCACAATGTGGGTTCAATGTTGTAATGTTCAATTTTTGAGCATTCAGTCTTTATTCATGGACCTAGAGATATGTATGTGTATATATATATATATATATATATATATATATATATATATATATATATATATAAATATATATATATATATATGGATCTACTTTGGAAGCTCGAACTTACAAAGCTTCAAACATCATCAAAGTTTTGAAAGTTTGAAACTTCAATTAAAAAAAAATAAAAGCAAGTTGTTTTTTTTTACCATTTGTGCATGAAGGTAACCCCCCCCTGCACCCCACATCCCCTGCTAATTAAATATACCCACTCTAAGAGCACACTAAAGTGAAGAGAACTGTAAAACTCCCATTCTGGACTGTCTGCACTGTACAGTCATCTCCATTTAAACCGCTCGAATTTCAAAACTTCGATATTATGATCTTGACCATATGACCAAAGTAGACCCATATATATATATATATATATATATATATATATATATATATATATATATATAAATATATATATATGTGTGTGTGTGTGTGTGTGTGTGTGCATATATGTATATATATATATATATATATATATATATATATATATATACATATATGTATTCTATTGGTTTAGTCACAGAGAGTTTGATTGACATCTGTTTAAATGACCACATTTGGTTGACTTGACATATTGTGGACAAGTGTACAAGATCGACAATCCCTAAGTAGGGAAATATTTTTCTGGGGACTGTGGAATCTCAGAGTTAGTATATATAATTAACAGGAGGTGTGGAGCAGTGCCTCACATGAGGGGATGTTGTTTATTGTTTTTTTTAAGTCATATTTGCATGCACAAAATAGCAAGCTCAGCGCATACATATTAGGAAGTCAGTGTTTCCATTTTCAGTATATAGTAGTTTACCTTCAGGAAGTCGACCCTCATATTAGTCAACCAAGTGAAGGTAGATCATACATATATATATATATATATATATATATATATATATATATATATATATATATAAATACACACACACACACACACACACCTATATATGTGTGTGTGTGTGTGTGTGTGTGTGTGTGTGTGTGTGTGTTTGTGTATATATATATATATATATATATATATATATATATATATATATATATATTTTTTTTTTTTTATTTTACATTTGTTGACCGGGAATGTCTAACTGAGACAAAGCCCTTTTTCAGTAGAGTCCCGGGGAGAAAAGCTCCAGTATTTTACAGATTAGATTTAGTCATTGTACAAATACTGCACAAGCAAAAAGTGGCAAAGCAGCTTGATGACAACATCAGCATTTATTTATTTTATTTTTTTTTAAAGTAGTAGTAAAGTTAAGAATCTTGGTAGAAGCTGCAACATTTGAGTAAGGTATAACTTTTACAATTTGTTAACAGAGGATGACAGTAAAGTATTGGAGTAAAGAAAGGAAAAGATATATATATATATATATATATATATATATATATATATGGATCTACTTCTAAACCTCAAAGTTTCAAAACTTGGAACTTCAAAAGGCCGAGACCAGAAGTTCAAAGTTATGAAATTTCAAAAACTAAACAAAAATAAAAAAATAAAACCCCCAATTTTATTTATTACATGTTTGCACCCCCACACCCCCTGCTAAATAAATATACCAACTCTGAGGTCACTCTACAGTGAGGAAAAAGGTAAATATTCCATTCTATGTTGTTCGGTGATATCCATTCAGAATGTTTGAAGTTTCAAAACTTTCTTGGCCTTTTTAATGTTCGAAGTTTGAAACTTTGAGCTGTTGAAGAGAGACTGTATATATATATATATATATATATATATATATATATATATATATATATATGCATGTGTGTGTATTTATATTTATATGTAAGTGAGATATTGAAGAAATAAAAAAGATCCATTCCTTCTCTTTGAGTCAGCAGGGTAAATACCTTCATTTGCTGGAATGGAATTTTTTTTTCATACCCAGAAATTCCCTGTCACACATGCCCATACATACTCTAGAGTTCAGCATGTAGTAAGTATTAGCAACATTTCATCACCCACTGTTGCGCATGGTATGACCTTTCAAAAATTTCTTATCCACCTTTACAAGCAAGCACATTCGTATGATCTCTAGTTTCCATTGGGGATTCTAGTATGGACAATGGAACTCAACCATTCAAGTTAAGTTCTCCTCCTTGAGAGGTAAGCAGGTGTTGTCTTGACACTTTTCTATCTTTCAGCCAGCTCCTTCAGCATCCATACTGCCAGTGGAACCCAGGATATTCAGCTGATGGGTCTCTATCTCTCTCTCTCTCTCTCTATGCAATTTGCCTATTGCCTTTGGTTGTTACATACACAGAGCAGCCATTAACAATACATTTATTAATTATTAACTTTTTACAACAATGGTGTGAGCTACAGGAATTCAGGAATGCTATCACTCAATGATGAGGTCGTAAAAATGTTTTATAGACTTCAGCTGCCTGCTTGCAAAATTTAACGAGGGCTTCCCTAATTCATCCTGATAAGGATTTTCAAAAATGCTTTAGTAGGTGTCTTACTTATCCAGGTCTGAAACAGAAATGTCAAGTTTTTTAAATAAAAATAAAAAAAAAAATAAATAAATACATTTAGCTAGAATTTGAAAACATGAATGTGATGTCTGTATTTTAAAGTTTGAGCAACAGGCTAACCCTCCTCATCTCTTCACGCAGGGTGCTCTGCCTATTACATGCTTATTTAATATAACTATGTTCAAGGTCACAGTGCCCTGGGAAAAAAAGGATGAACTTCTCAAACAAATTATTGGGTTTAAGCTCTAGACAGTATTTTGAAGTTTGGTTTTAGCAACAGAATTTCGACTTGTAGGGAAAGTAGAATTTCTTCTGCAGGGTTTGCAGAGAATTCATGAAGTTACTGCAGCCACAGAGGACATCCTTCAAGTAGGTCAAAAATGCACACATAGGATGCTGGAGATGTAAACTAAATGTTAAGGCTGACTGGCAACATATGTTTAACAATTGCATTGGGTTGGGAGGTTGGCCTAATGGTTAAGGTGTTTCCCTTACAAACACCAGGTGCAGGGTTTGAATCTCACAACGGATAATTGACTAGGCTTAAAATGGCTCGCAAGGGCAGTTAGCTTAGTATGAATCTATGAATAAAACATATTGGAATGATATGCATTCTCTCTTACCATCTGTTTTTAATGATAAATTTATGCTGACCAAACCTCTGATTTTATTTAATACACCTATACCCACTTGTGTCACAAAAATAAAATACCATCTTTTATGGCGTACCTTGACATTAGCAAATAAAGTCATCATGAAGAACTGGAAGAATCAGATTATTTCTACTGCAAAGGAATTTGTAAACTTGGCAACTGAAGTTGGTCATATTGAATTTATCACGATCAAGACAAGAATATCTAGAATCACCTCTTCATGTAATATATGGTTGAAATTCAAAGAACTGCTGGATAAACAGAATTTAATAACTAACTACTGTTATCACATTTCTTTTTCTGTTTAAAAGACTTTGATTTATTGTAGACACCATTGTAAATAGTTATTTTAGTTGTTTGTTATCATTCTTTTAGATGTGTATATTTGTTTTATAATATTTCTATTATCATATATTAATGTTTGGTCATTAAAATTTTCAACAAAAACTATTTTAGAAAAAAAAGATTCCACACACGATTTTAGGAGCTTGAATTTCACTGGCTAAAATACAGGAATGTTATTCTGAGTTTTGTTTATTTCAGCATGCTGCTGTCTTTTATTTTTCTTTTTTTTTAATTTCACTTGTTAAAATACAGGAATGTTATTCTGAGTTTTGTTTATTTCAGCATGCTGCTGTCTTTTATTTTAATTTTTTTGTAATACGTGTCATTGTCTTCCTTATACAGTTTTAGTACGATTAACGGTCACAATGCACTAGAGTGAAAGGCACTGAATTATTGAGGGCTACAAATATCCGTACCCACCACCTAATATTCAAACTGCGCTTAAACTGCCAAAAGTCTATGCTGCAAAGATCATTAATGTTCTTTATACAGTAATTTTGGTAGTTACTGGTGGTGTGAAATCAAAACCATCTATAAAACAATACTCCTGACTGATGATTTAATTTGTCAGCAAAGTGCCTTCATCATCAAAGACCAGAATATCACACTTCAGTCTGGCTTTAGTATCTTTGGCTTTAGTTAAACAAACACACATTGTTCTTGCCTAAATGATCACAATCCATCTTGTGTCAAAAACATCTAAGTCTATTGTTAAGAATGTAGTTTTACTTCACTTTATAATGATCTTTTGAATATCTATCTATCTATCTATCTATCTATCTATCTATCTATCTATCTATCTATGTATCTATCTATCTATCTATCTATCTATCTATCCATCTATCATCTATCTATCTATCTATCTATCTATCTATCTATCTATCTATCGATCTATCTATCTATCTATCTATCTATCTATCTATCTATCTATCCATCTATCATCTATCTATCTATCTATCTATCTATCTGTCTCTGTCTATCTATCTATCTATCTATCTATCTATCTATCTATCTATCTATCTAATAGAATCCTAAAACATTACATGGCTTGTATATAAAGAGTTTGGTCTTAAAGAATGTAACATTCAAAAAGCCTGTTTGAAGGTAAAACCATGGTTTGCTATTGCTGATGTTTAAAATTAAAGAAGTGCTACATTTATTGAGTGCTGCAAGCATTTTTTTGGAAGTCATAAATGTGTGTGTGTGTGTGTGTGTGTGTGTGTGTGTGTGTGTGTGTGTGTGTGTGTGTGTGTGTGTGTGTGTGTGTGTGCATAGACACACACACACACAAAAACACACACATGTACATACACATGCACACACATATACACATATTAACAAGAACTTTGGCCAAAATAGAAATAAATGTAACTGATTGTGTTTAGGGTGTTTCTAACTTAAAATGTCAGACATGCCATTTATTTACATCAATGATTAATTTGTTGTAAGTAAAATAATCAATATGCCATTGTTACCTCTGTACAAAGATGTCAGTGTAAACTTTCCTCATACCAGACTTCTTCCATTGATAACAAATAACGTATTAAAATCAGTAAACAAATTCATAATAAAGTATTATGTTTAAAACCATAAATCAATGAGGTCATCTGTCAGGCTGTAAAAGAAGTCTTAAATGAGACTTTTGTCTTTACTAGGCTGCATAATATTAGGCACTTATGTGATTTCATTGATGGAGGGGTAAGTAAAACACAACAGAGATCCAGTGGCAATAATTAAGGGATATGTGTATGGAGTCACAAAACCTTTAACTGTAAGAACAGTTTTGATTATCTACCAAAAAAGCTTGCATTAGATAAAAAATATTATATAACACAACACAGTACACAAGAAAATACAATTATTAGGACAGAATAGCCTGGGAACACAATAAACAACAGAAGACTGATATATTAAGCAACAGTCCCATAAATAAGGTATAAGTAATTTATTTTTAAAGAAAATATGCATTTCTACCATACTAGTAGGTTACTCTAATTTTATTTTAATATTATATTCACTGTCACATTTTAGGCTTTTATTGTTTTCTTTCTGAAATGTGTTTTTAATATATTAACACTCAAGAATGTGTTATTGTTTATTATACAATAAGAAGTCATTAGTATTCCAAAATGTGCACACTGATTGGACAGACCAACTAGTCTGCCCATTGTAAATCTAGCATATACCAATAGAAAAAAGCCCAGCCATTGAAGTACCACTGAGCAGCTTGACTTTCTGTTGGTATGTACTGGGGACAGAGAAAAATACAAGGAAAATCAGGTATGTTCTGCAAAACTAAAAGAAACAGTAACATACTACTTTTGTTTGTATTTCCACACTGTCCTCATTAAAACCTTTTTTTTAAACCAAAAACAAAAATAGTATGCTTATTGATGTTTCCAGAAATAAGAATATATTATATTTTAAACTCAAGTACACTTTGTCGTATTGAAATACATATGGGTCCACATCTTGAAGTCAGATCAATAAAGTTACATATTTACTTGCAGGGCTAACATACTTTTAATAATAATGCATTTTTTATATCAGATTACCATGTCATTGGAAAATATGTGTCAACATTTTTATAATGTGGATGAAACACATCTCTGAATTGATCTCTGTGAAATGCATTTGCATAGTATCTGAAACAGACTGTTTGGCAATAATATAAAGTTCCCCAGAAGAAATAATGGTGAATTTATAAAATATCTCTGTAGTGGACACGTCAGATGAATTTCAGTAGGATGTTCAAATTAATGGGGCACATGGTGTTACCTCAATGATAAGACAAAGCTGAAAACAAAGGATCTGCATAGAAGGGTAGGTTGCAATTCTGTAGGTTGTATGAATGAAATAAAGGCTGGATACCTATTAGTAGCACTTACATAGAATTTTATGGTTGTTTCTCTTCATGTTGTCAACCTGTCCTCCAGATTAAGATGTGAATACTTTGAGACTGCTGGCAGGGGTGAATTCTCCCAGAGGATCATAAACTTAGGTCATTAGTTTTATTTGCTTGTCCACAGCATTGAATTCTCCTGATTCTTTTCTGCCACCTGGTGGATAATTCTTGAATGTTGTCCCTGACTTGACCTAGGAAAACTATGGTTAATATGGTAAAATACAAATCGGTGGGACTATATTACATAACCAGAATCAGTTTAGGAAAAGAATGAAAAAAAATGCCACAATGAAAAAAAAAATGTAAAATCATTAGCTCATGACACTCAAAGCCGCAGATGATACCATTAAGGGATTTTGCTTCTCCTTGCTCACTCATCTCTCCACTTTTAACATTTACATCCAGTGTACAATACCTACTATGTGTGCTACAGTGATATAGTATAATTATGGCAAACTACCAGTTCTGTGTAACAATTGCGTGGAGCTTAGCAACTAATATTTTAAACATATTTTATTCCTTCCTTGGCAGTGCAAGTCACATGAAGTTAATTTAAGCATCTTAAAGCCCACGCCATGTAAATTATTCATTTCTGGTAGGCACTCATTGCAAAATTCTAATCCATTTGTTCCTTTATCCAGGAGACTGCAATGCTCAAAACACAATTCTACATAATGATGACATTTAGCTATTGACTTCTAATCCTCCGTACAATGTATGCTAGTATTTATGGACAATTGGGCCCATCTACTCTGACCATTTTCAGTCTTACTTATAGGTCCGAAGAAGACTTCCACTTCTTATGTTTAGGTGCCAATAAGCTTAATTGTGTCTATGCATTCTTGATTTTTTCCAGTTTTAATATGGGGCTGTGATGGTAGTCCAGAGACTATCGATACTGATGCTGCCTGACAATCCTCAATTCATCATTGTTTTGGGATTTGGTGCCATCTTTGAAGGGTCTTTTATGTGGATTGTAGGTGTAGTGCCCTGTCTGCATGGTCTTGGTTTTGATTTATGAGTGTACCCTCTCTGTAGGGATTTCTGCTTGGTTTATGGGTGTGGTGCCCTCTCTGCAGGGTATTAGGTTGTATTTGTGGCTGTGCTGCCCTCTCTGCATAGATGTGGGTCATGGGTTGGACTTGTGGGTCTGGTGCCCTCTCTGCATGGACCTGGGTTCAGTTTGTGGGTGTACCCTCTCTGCAGAGACTTGTCTTTGGTTTGTGGGTGTGCTGCCCTCTCTCCAGGGTCTTGGATATGGTTTGTGAGTGCTGTGCTCTCTTTGCAGGATCTGCATGTCCTCACCATCCCTGCATGAGCTTTATCTGCATGTTGCAGTTTATTTCAGGCAGTGTGTGTGTGTGTATGTGCGTGTGTGTATGTGTGTGTGTCTGTGTGTGTGTGTGTGTGTGTGTGTGTGTGTGTGTGTGTGTGTGTGTGTGTGTGTGTGTGTGTGTGTGTGTGCGTGTGTATGTGTGTGTGTGTGTGTGCATTTGCTTGTGTGTCTGTTTATGCATTCTGCAATAAACAGGACCCTTATTCAGATTTAGCTTTTTTTTTCTCTTGTGGAAAGTGTGTTAGTATAGGTCCTTTCTTCCCTTCCACCTTGAGTCAGATTAAGTGGATAATTGAGGAAACAATAAATGAATGCATGAAAGATTCAGTGACTAAATGTTTAAAGCCCATAAAGTTCAAGTGTCTCTTTTCTGGGGCAACCAAATAGTGCAGACGGGTTAAGTGACTTGTTGTAGGTCACACAGTATGGACAGTAAAGAAATCCAACACAGGCCAGCAGGGTAAAGCTTGTTAACATTCCAGTGTCTTATTCTTCTATATTAAATTGACAGTAAATGTCCCTATCCCTGAAGTAATGATCTTTTCAGAGCAATTATTTCATGCATCTTCCATGCTGTCTGTGAAAAATGCTTCCACACATTCCCACACATAATATTTAGTTTCACGGCTCTAATACAGTTGTTTTTAGAGGTGCTGCTCATCTGTCTACAGAATTGGGAGGCTACTATATTTTCCCCTTTAAACTTTGTTTAAAATTGTGCATATTAGTTCATTCATGTAGTCCCTTTTAACACAATTTCTGCTGTCTGTATCCTGTGACTTATATCTATCTGCTTTTGTCAACAGACCAGTATATTGATGACCTAAATTAAACAAAAGGTTTGTATCAACCCTATTTCCTTTTTATACTAGGCTAGAAAGCTAAGATTTTGTTTTCAAGTTTAAGTTCAAAGTGAATAGTTCATACTGTTTACTGAAAACTATTTTTATATTTGGAGATGGTGTAACAAAATGTGAATATTTATTCAGCCCTGCAGATATGCAAATCTTTTTACAAGGAATATTTATCAGTGCCTCTGGGCACATATGTGCTTTTCTGTACTTTTCTTTGAAGGATAACCAAAGTGTTCTGTATCGTATATTAGCAAAATGTTTACAGAAAAAAAATTATTCCGTTCTCATTAAAATGTTAGAAGATGAATTCCTGGCCACTGGAATAAATGCCATTTTATAAGATACCATGAAGAAAAAATAATTTTAACCAGTTAAAAATTAATACAATTTTAGTTAAGTGCTGACAGACTCATTGTGCAGTTGTATGAGCAATCAGATATTTAGAAGAAATGTACTGACTTCCTATTGTCTATCTATGACAGCTGTTCTTTCATGAAGGGGATTAGATAATATGCCATTTATTGCAACTATATACTGTTGTTCAGGGAATTTTTATCTGTGAAAAGCCATTAATACAATTTGAGATCATTATGCTTTATAATCTATGATTTTTCTGTTCTCCATTTGAAAGTTGCATCTATAGTAACACCGACACAAAAAAATCCATCATTACAACTAGTCCAATTTCAGTACTTTATCTACCTAGATGTCTGTGCCCAGTTTCTCTCTGTAGACCATGGCTGTTCCCCAGTGGCCATCATTTTCTTATACATGCCTTCATCTATACTGTCTTTCCTTACTTTCTGTTTGCTGCTTCAGCTGGCAGCCTGTTCTGTGCAACAACTGTCTTTTGAGTGAATCTTTATTTTTGATTAATGTTTCTTAAGCTCACTCTCATTCATCCTTGTACAAATGCTTCTTCTAATCTGAAAAAGAACATTCTGCTGCTGCCTTGCTTCAAGTGAAAAGTTATTCATAGGCCAGAATGATCCCCCAGCCGAATCTTCTCATTTATAGTCGGTGCATGTGGTATGCCATTGCTATATAGCAGGTGCTCGACTGTCTAGATGTTGACGTTGTAAAGCTTGCCGTAGTTTTAATTATGGTTAATTAAATATGTGCACTAGGCAAACGTTGGTCATTTTCTAGGAAAACCTGGGACTGGTACCTGGATAATCAAGCTGCTCCGGGTAGCAAAGGCAGATTGGGGAATCAAACCCAAGGGTACATGATGAATCTCATTAGCAGCTCATGGCCTTGAGGAATCCATGCTATAATGGTTGGATGAGACTTAAAAGGCTTGAATTATAGCAGTTGTTTATCTACTTACTTCTCCTCAACAGACAGCATTTCAGCCATGTGTCAGGTTGCCAGTAAACAAAAATTAGCTGGCTTATCCTCCCTACCTCATCCTCATTGTAGGTTTATAGGCAAATACTAAGCTAGCTGCCATTGTGGGCCATTTTAAGCCTTGCCAATTTCACTTTCAAAAGTGAGAATCTGGACCATTTTAACCCTAGCCAATTCCAGTTTCAAAGGTGGAAATCAAGCCCTATACCTTGTGACTGTAAGGTAAACACCTTAATCATTATACCACTCCTTAACATGTAGTTATCTTACTAAATAAGGGACTATTTTCAACATGGGCCTGATTTCTACTTTTCTTGTTTTTCTGATCCATGATCTTATGTCTTGCTGGTCTTGCAACTCTTCCGGTCCTTGGAGATCGGTTGTGGCAGGTGCGTTCGGTTGAGCTATCTTTCTATGATCAAGTGAACAACAATACACCAAGTCAAGCCTGAACAAACATAAGAATCCTAAAATATTTCTTCAGCTATGTGAAAGTTCAGCTTATGAGGTTAAATATAAATATCCATTAGAACATCTTCCATTAAGCAAAAAAATATAGGTATGTGCTGGAACATCTACCATTCGGATAAAAGAATCTCATTGAGTGCAATATCTTGAAATGATTTGGTTCAGGAAACCTTTCATGTTTTATGCAACAATATAAGATTGGAGTGCATGGAAGTGCCGGTTTTATTTCTGCAGGTTTTTTCTCTGTTCCCCATGGTTGGATAACTGTGAAGTTAACATTTTTACGCAAGGCAGTGTGAGGGCTTATTTGTGTTGCAGTTAGCAGATTGTGTATCATCTTCATCATCTTCCTGTACTTCCACTTGACCTATTGATGGAAGGTGTGGTTCAGTTCTACTATAAAATGCCTATTCCAAAAAAAAAAAAAAAAAAAATTCCCAAAAAACAAAGAGTAAAAAAACTCAACTCAAAGAAATGAAGAATCGCCATAAGGAAGTGAATCGTTGTTGGTGCACAACTAGAACTCATACCAACAATGATTTCTTATGGGAAAAAAAAATTTGCATAATGTCATTCAGATTATTTTCTGTGAGCTACTGATGCTGAAGCAGATCAAAGCGATCTCCGCTAAAAAAGGAACATGCAGATGATCCTACCCTAGCACAATACTACTCTGATCAGTGCTAAAATGTTACCCATCCAATACTTTTAAGAAAATGTGTGTGTGTGTGTGTGTGTGTGTGTGTGTGTGTGTGTGTGTGTGTGTGTGTGTGTGTGTGTGTGTGTGTGTGTGTGTGTGTGTGTGTGTGTGTGTGTGTGTGTGTGTGTGTGTGTGTGTGTGTGTGTGTTGGGGGTGGGGGGTTTGTATGTCTGTATAAATATGTATGTTTTTATTTATTTTATTTATTTGCAGTTTGTTAACCGGGAAAGTCCATTGGGCTGAAAAATGAGGCCATTTTCAATGGAAGCCCGAGGAAAAAAAGCTCCATATACAATTATTACAAAGCTAATATCAACAAAGTTATCAAGTACAATACAATTTTCAAAAACTACTAAAACACAGTAATATAGAAGAGAGTATAATAACATTTGAGCAAGGAACTGTGAGATGTGTTTGTATTTTTTGATTTCCCATTGCTTAATGCATATTAATCAGTTTTAAAACTGTCATGTCTAAAATACATGTAGTGCCATAATGCTGGATGTAACAGTACAAGTTTTATATAACTGAATGCACAACAATGTATATTCTTTTGCTCACAAATGTACAGTATATTGTTTCCAACATGCTATTTGTATATTATATCTAAGGCTACATCCTGATAATTAAATTTCAGGTAAAATAACTATATTATTAAAGTAACATAGTATTTGTATTTCTTCACAGTCCATTCCTGTGTTATCTCAATTTATATGTCACCTGGTCCCTGCTCTCTCCATAAAATAATCCCAAGGTCCACTGGAATAGATCCAGGTATCGAGTCATAATCAATGCATTTGGTATACTAGTTTAAATATCAATAACTAGTCCATGGAAAAATTAGATGCAATTCTGCCTGCAGTCCATCTATGATTTATGTTTCTTCTTTCCATCATTTATTGCCTTGGAAAACTTATAGGTTTATCTTTCTTTCTTAAACTTCCTTTAAAGTGTTACTAGTTACAGCTTTACTCTAAATAATATTTATCTGTGACATCAAAAAAAAAAAAAGGAACATTACTGTATTAGCAGTATTAATGAAGAAGCATCAAGGAGCAAAACCGTGCAAATTATTAAAAATTATGCATTTATGAGGCTAATGATACATTATTGGGGAGCTCTCAACCACAGAAGAATCCAGGATGGATATCACAAATGCTCTACATATTGTACCTTAAAAATGCATCCCTGCAGCAGTGTTCACAATGTGCTATGTGTAGAACACATGCTGGAAAGCAGATACCTTGAAACCAGCAGGGCCATAGGGCAGACACCATGATGACAATAATGTAGGATTCTAGAATATTGGGTGTTCCAGAACACTGTCTTAAGGGTAAAGCGTAGAATAGTATCTTAGAGCTTGAAAAGTAATGAGTACACCCTAAGGTGAAATCCAGAGACAGCTGGCTTTCAAGTTGCATGGGTTAGATTGGCAAGAGGCAACACATCAGCAATCTAATCAGGTTTCTCACAGTAGCAGCTCACAGTACAGTGTACTAATAAAGTGCTAAAGTACAGTTATACACAAAACAACTAATATGAATGTAAATGCATAGACATTGTGAGGATTCTAAGTTTTTAGTGTGTTGAAAGTAAAAGGATTGATTGAGACAAATACCTAGGGATCTAATGGATGTGGTCACTTATATGTAGCTGTTAAATTGACCTGTAATGTAGATAGGGGCATTTGGTTAATCTTAGTTTTTTTAGTGTTAGGAGGGTGGGCTAATGGTTAAGGTGCTTGCCTTACAAATACAAGCTGCAGGGTTTGAGTCTCATAAGGGATAATTGGCTAGGCTTGAAATGTCTCACAAGGGCAGTTAGCTTAGTACTAACCTATTAATAATTGGCTAGGCTTAAAATGTCTCAAAAGGACAGTTAGATTAATACTAACCTATTAAAAGTGTTTCACCACAGCATAAACAAGGCACTGATCTAATGGACTGAAAAATCTTTAACACTACATCAAAGAGTGAATCAGTTTTCTCCTCCATATGAATACAGTTCTTGGTGCATATTATAAAAAAAATATTTTCCCTCAATGTTTAAGACAATATGGACTTTTATTGTTAACACCTCAATCACTTCAACAAATAAAATAGAGGAGATAGGAATAATATTACACTTTACCTCAGTAAATTTTACCTTCTAAAGAAATCCTTCTATTAGTCTGCACCACAAAACATGAGGCTATGTAAAACAGCATATATGCATTTGGGAACATTTGAAACAAACCTTTTTAGCAAGATATTAAAAAGAAGGGACCACTCTGGAGAATCATTTCTATTCAGTTTTATATCTATATATATATATATATATATATATATATATATATATACACACACACACACACACACACACACACACACACACATAGTTATTTATATATATATATATATATATATATATATATATATATATATATATATATGGCTCCAGTTTAAATCATCAAATGTTCAGAACATCGACATTCTGATCATCGAGACCAGAACATCTATGTTCAGAACATCGAAGGTTTAAAGTGGAAGTACCAGGTAAGTGAGATTGTAGAATGCTGGGTGTGTATGCAGGGCAGCAAGGTGCCCTGCATGTTGTGTGTGTGTGTGTGTGTGTGTGTGTGTGTGTGTGTGTGCCCTCTGAGTGTTGGCCTTGCAGGTAGGGTACGGGAAATCTCCTGTTTAGTGCTACCGCATATAGCGTTAAACGGGAGATTTCCCTTACCCCACTGTAGTGCGATCTCGGAGTTGGAATATTAAAGTAGGGGGGTGTGGGGGGTGCAGGGGGGTAAAACCCCCCTGCATAACATAGTTTTTGTGAGTTTTTTAGTGTTTTTATGGTTCATTTTGAACCTTCGATATTCTGGTCTCGATGATCAGAACGTCGATGTTCTGAACATTCGATGATTCAAAGTGAATCCACATATATATACACATATATATATATATATATATATATATATATATATATGGGTCCCCTTGACTTCATCAACACGCCGAAACACCGACGCTAAGAAGACCAACTTGAGAAGACCGACGAGACAGATGATCGACAAGGTGAAATCCCGACAGCCAAAACACCGACATGGACAACGTGTGAGCGCGAGTCGGTAAGTGTGCGATAGTGAGGGATTTAGCATTAGGGCGTGGACAGGTAAGTGTGTGATAGTGAGGGATTTAGCATTAGGGAGTGGACAGGTAAGTGTGCGATAGTGAGGGATTTAGCGTTAGGGAATGGACAGGTAAGTGTGAGATAGTGTGGGATTTAGGGTTAGGGTGCGGGAAAGGTGAGTGTGCGGTAGTGTCGGACTTAGATTGCGGGTAAGGTAAGTGTGCGATAGTGACGGATTTTAGGTGTAGTACCAGGTTAAATGAGTTAGGGTTAGGGTGCGGGTAGGGTAAGTGTGCGATTGTGATGGAATGTAGGTTTAGTGATGGGTTAAGTGAGTTAGGGTTAGGGTGCGGGTAGGGTAAGTGTGCGGTAGTGTCGGACCTTAGGGTTAGGGTTTGGGTTATGGTTAGTGCATGTATAGTTGTGTGTAATGTGTAGTTTACGTTTTGTGTGTCGGTGTTTTGGGTGTTGGTGTTATGGAGTTCGGTTTTGTGAGTTGTCGATTTTGTGCGTTTTCGGTGTTTTGGTGTCGTTGTTTTGAGTGTCGGGTTTGTGGCGTGTCGGTGTTGTGATAGGGATCCATATATATATATATATATATATATATATATATATATATATATATGTATACATATATAAAACTGTGTGTATGTATAGGTTCATGGGTTCATAGGCTGATACTAGGCTATCTGCCCTAGGGCATTTATAAGCCTAGCCAGAGTGTGTTTGGCTTTTGCCACCCTTTTAGATTAGTTGACTGTGCCTCTGTATATTAGGTCACAAAAGATAGCCATTTTAAGGTTAGTTTACTGTGCCTCTGTCTGGTAGGAACACAGAAGAGATCCCAGGGGTAAACCTATGATCTCCCATCCACTCATCAAGATTTCTCTTGAAGAGGGTCATTGAGGGGCTCTGCCTAACATGGATTGGGATTTTGTTCTAGAGTGAGGGGTGCCTCTGGGATATGAATCCGTCCCTCTAAATCTGTCCTATTTATTTCTGTGCTGAGGTTTAAATCCCTGGAGCATGTAGCTCTAAGGGATTTGGATTTCCTGAGGTGGAGCATGTCCATTAATTCTGGTTTGGACATGGCTTTATACGTCAGGCACAGATTGCCTCTGAGTAGGTGGTAAGCAACTGAGTAGAGCTGGAGTTTCTTTAGTCTAACTGCGTAGGGCATCTGTTTGAGTCCCTTGATCCTCTTGGTGAGGTACTTTTGGGGTCTTTCCAGTTGCTGCAGGTGTCAGGCAAGGTACATCCCAAATGGGGCATTGTATTCAATTATGGGCCTGATGAGTGATGAGTAGAGGGGCACAATGACCTCTCTTGATCTGGATGTGAACCCTTTCGTGATAAGGTGGGCTATATAGGTCTTTCTAACCACTTTGGCAACGTGATTGTCAAAGGAGAGATTACTATCTACTTGGGTCCCCAAATCCCTAATTACTTCTTCCGTACTTAATGGATTACCACCTATGTGGTAATTTGTGGGCACTTTGTTTTTCCCAAAGGGGATGACTATGCACTTTTTAGCATTTAGCTTTAGGCCATGGCTGTGGCACCAGTTATCCGCCTCTGTGAGACATTTTTGGAGGATGCTTGTGTCAGTAGGCGAGTAGATTATGGCACCCAGTTTGCAGTCATCTGCGAACTTGGTCACCCATAGTCCTCCCGTGTTAGCCTGTACCTCAGAGAAATATATACCGAACAAGAGAGGTCCCAGGACTGAGCCTTGTGGGATGCCACTTGTAACTGATTTAGAGTCTGACATGGTACCTGCAATTCTGACCATGTGGGTTCTATCCCTGAGCCAGTTTGCAACCCATCTTGTGACATAGGGGTTGATATTTAAGCTGGTGAGCTTATTTATGATGCCCAAGTGGTGGTATTGTGTTGAAGGCTTTTGCGAGGTCCAGGTAGGCTGTGTGGACTACCTTCCCTTCATCTATGGCCTTCGTGACTGTTTCAAAGAAGCCGACCAGGTTCAAGAGGCAAAATCTGCCCTTAACAAAGCCGAATTGGGTAGGATCCAGTGTTTGGAGGTTCCCAATGTCTTTGTTTATGAGTTCCATGATGATATGCTCCATAGCTTTGCAGACCAGGCTAGTCAGGCTTATAGGGCGATAGTTTCTGGGGTCCGTTGTGGCACCACCTTTGTGGAGTGGGACCACTGTTGCTGTATGCCATTCCTTGGGTACATATCCTGTAGTAAGGCTGAAACTGAACAGTGACTTTATGTGAGGGTTCAGTTCTTCTTGGAGCTCATGTAAGACGCAGCCCCGGACACCGTCCAGTCCCATTGATGCTGTGTTTTTTGCTTTGGAGAGGGCAGCTCTCACCTGTGCATCTGTGATGTCAGGGAGGCTACACTCTGTTGGGATAGACATTTGCTCTTTTGGGGGGGGGGGTGAAGATTGCGCTGAACCTGTCTGCCTGGATGTTGACAATGTCTGTGGGTTCAGTGTATTTTTTGTCATTTTGCACTAACTCAGAGCATATCTGGGAGTTCCCACCCAGGTTCCTGACATAACTAAAGAAGGCCGTGTGATTATCTTTAGCGTCTTGTGCAATTTTTCTTTCGAAGCTGGCCTTAGATAATTTTATGAGGGATCGTAGTTTCTTGCTAGTACTGGTCAGAGATGCCTTCCCTTTTTGGGATTTTGCTCTATCATGTAGTAGCTTCCTCCTTCTGTTGTATAGCTTATTTATGGCTGGGGTCCGCCAGACAGGTCTCCTGCCTTTGCAGGAGTGAGTCTTGGTTTTATTTATGATAGCACGATCCATGGATTCCTGTAGGCGTCCATAGAATGCGTTTGTAAAAGATTCTGCGGTTTGGGCCATATTTTCCACTGGCCTGGGGCCTTTGAAGGATTCCACCTCGGTTTTGAGAAGTGTGAAGTTTGCTTTTGAGAAGTTCTTCACCGTGGTTTCCTTGGCTGGGGGTGGGGACGGGATATGGATGTCCAGTGAGATTAATTTATGGTCAGATCTTACCAATGAGGGGTATACCTCTAGTATGGACATAGAGTCCCCATGTTGGTGATGATCAGGTCAAATATGTTTTCCCCTCTTGTGGGAGTGGTGACCAGTTGTTCCATAGCATTTGAGTTTCTAAATTCTAGGAAGCGTTGGACGAGGGTGTTGGGGCTTGAGTAGTGCTCCCAGTTTATGTTTGGGTAGTTGAAGTCACCCAATATGATGGTGTTTGGAGAGACCTTCATATTCTCCAGTGTTCTCAGGAAAGCTGAGTGGGGTTCCTGAGTTTGGGAAGGTGGTCTGTAGCAGGCTAAAAACTGAAAGGCAGTTTTGCCCACTGATAGTTGCACATGGATGGTCTCCAATGCTTTGTGCAGTGCCACTAACTTGGAGGTGTGGGTATCTTTGATGAATATGGATACTCCCCCTCCTTTTGTGGTTCGGTCTGAGTTTTGGGGCTGAAAAGCATGGTATGAGGTATAACCTGGTAGTGCTGGGGTGCTCTCGGGAGCCTTGAACCAGGTTTCTGTTACTGCACAGATATTGATATTCTCCATACTGAGGAGAGCCTCGAGTGCGTGCATCTTGAGGTTTAGACTTCTGGTGTTGAGCAGCATTACCCTCAGTTTCTTTTGCCTTGTGTTGTCTATGGAGGTGGGTTTGTCTTTTGAGCCTTGCCTAAAAAAGGCACTATGGGGGTGGCAAGAGCCTTAGCCAATATTCGAAAGCCCAGGGGTGACAGGTGCAAGCTGTCCCTAGCGAAGCAACGTGGCTTGTCCAGCATGTCATCCCAGGCTGACAGACACTGGATCCCCTTTGAATGACACCAGTACTTTAGCCAGTTGTTAAAATTGATCATTTTGTCTTTATACTGTGGCATCATTCTTGGTGAGGGTAAGATGCTACTCAAGGTCAGGGTCATACTGGCCTGGGCTACATGATTAGAGAGCTCCTCTATGTCTCTTTTCATGTAGTCCAGGGAGGTACGTCTCAGGTCATTCACACCAGCATGGACAATGACAGAGTCATATTTGTACTTGCTTTGGAGTGACCTGAGTGCTTGTGTTATGTGGCGGATCCTGGCACCCAACAGGCAGCTTACAGTGACCTTCTCCTTGTTCAGCCTTGTGAGTGGGATGTCAGTATGTCTGACAATAGAGTCACCTATTACAAGTGTATTAGGTGTGTTGTTTAGCCTTAAGGGCTGTGACTGTGTGGCACACTGACTTTGTGAACTATGTGATACGTGGGTATTGTTGTGGGGTAGCGGTTGCTTGGATGTCTGCTTTGGAGGTCTCTGCTGCTTGGGAAGATTTTTATTTGGAGTCTCCGAGTATGTTTTTGTGTGTTTATGTGTTTGGTTTTCTGTTGCGATAGGTCTATGTGAGACTGGATTTGTGGTGTGTGTGTGTGGTTACCTTCCCCGCCTGACTGACTGCGCCAGTACTGGGTTGAGAGAGCTCAGCCTCCAGTTTGGCTATATAGTTGCATCTCTCACATATATTTGAGCTTGCTGGAGGAGGAGAGGGTCATCTGTGTACATAAGACAGTTGCAACATTGCCTCAAGATTCCCAGATTCACCAGCTGGACTGGAGAGTAAACCCGAAAATGACTTTTGGACATGTCTGAATAGTATAAGGAACTACTTTTTGACTGATCAAAAAGGACCAATAAGGAGCCAAGTACTTTAAGGGAGTATAAGAGGGTGTAGTGCTTTAGTTTATTAATGCTTACTTATAAGATTACTTATACGAGCAACTGCAGTGCTTTAGAATAAAAATAGAGTGCTTACTTGAGATTTAGAACAGTTCTAAGGGAAAAAGTGAAGAGTAGACTTTGTGGAGCCGGGAATAGTTTAAACCCATTTAACTGGTGCTGTCCGATGCTGCTCTATTCGCAAAATCATGCAAAACTGCTCAAATACGGGTTTTAAAGCAGGGAAACTGAGAGGGATAGGAATTGACCCAAAACGGCAAATAAGCTACTAGTTCCAGGGCTGAGACCACTCATCCAGGGACAGATAGGCTGCTCAAAGCTCCTCACTCTCATTGGTGAACAGAGAAGCTTCCTCTTATCCAAGTAAGGATATGGGCAACACAGGAAACTACACCACAGTCCAGAATTCAGCAAAACCTGAAATCTGGACTAATCTATTTCAGCAAAGGCGAGAAAAGAGAATTTTTTATTTTTTTTTTTCAGGAAACAGTGGTAAAACACACAGAAAACACTGTGAATGCTATAAACAGGCTAGCACACTTTAGTGTGTAGCCTACAACAGTTATACAATACAAAAACAACTTAAATTGATATAAAACAAGTGTAAAAACTGTAAAAAGCAGAAGGCAAATGCAATTTAAACTTTTTAAAGCACAGATCAGTTAGAAATTCACTTTTTAGGCAGGAAAAGGCAGTCGGAGCAAAAAACAGAGAAAAAAATACTTAAATCTGGAAAAGTCTATCTTGGGTCTCACTGTTGCCTGTATCACTCTGCAGGACACCACGAGGAGCTGTACAGAGTTGTATACTGGCGCAAAACCATGCAAATGCGGGTTTTAAAGCAGAGAAACTGAAAGAGATAGGAATTGACTCAAAACGGCCAATAAGCTACTATTTTCAGTGCTGAGACCACTCCTCCAGGGACAGATAGGCTGCTCAAAGCTCCCCACTCTCACTGGTGAACAGAGAAGCTTCCTCCTATCCAAGTAAGGATATGGGCAACACAGGAAAATATACCACAGTCCAGAATTCAGCAAAAGTGAAATCTGGACTAATCTAGTTCAGCAAAGGCAGGAAAAGATAATTTATTTATTTATTTTTTTCAGGAAACAGCAGAAAAACACACAGAAAACACTGTAAATGCTATAAACAGGCTATATATATATACAGATATAGATATACTTTGAAAGGTCAGACCTCATATAATTGAAATCCATTTTCCCATAAATACCACAGCCTACAACAGATATACAATACAAAAACGACTTAAATTGATATAAAACAAGTGCAACAACTGTAAAAAGCAGAAGGGAAATGCAATTTAAACTTTTTAAAGCACAGATCAGTTAGAAATCTGCTTTTTAGGTGAGAAAAGGCAGTCGGAGCAAAAAAAAAAAACAGAGAAAAAAATACTTAAATCTGGAAAAGTATCTCATGGGTCTTTCTGTTGACTGTATCACTCTGCAGGACACCACGAGGAGCTGTGCGGAGTTGTATACAATGACAAACTTTAAATCACAGATTCGCTAAAAAAACTGGTGTTTTGTATGTGTATATCTATCTATGTGTATATCTATCTATATATATATATATATATATATATATATATATATATATATATACAGATATAGATATACTTTGAAAGGTCACACCGCATATAACTGAAATCCATTTTCCCATAAATACCACAGTAAATAAACACTTACCCAGTCTTAAACAAAACACACACTGAAGTAAATAAAACACACTGAGGTCGAATCATCTTCCCTTTTACCATCCAAACTTCACTGGAGTAACAATGGGAGCTTCATGTGTCAACATCTTGTTGTGGTTTTGGGAAAACAGTTTTGTTTTCCAAACCAAATATATGGAAAAGGCTTTCATATTTTTACGATACCTGGATGATATATTTATCATTTGAAATGGTGGTTTAGACTATTTGAAGAAATTCAAGGAATTTGTGAATACCACCACTGGCTTTCTGAACTTTACCTCCAATGTTTCTAGCACAGAAAAAACTATCTTGGTGTCTTAATTGTTAAAACTTTACTGAGCAGAAATGTATTTCAAGTATATACAGGAAGCCCCTATTTTCCAATATTTTTTTTACATTTCTCAAGCAAGCACCATTTTCATCAGAAGAAGGGGCTGGTAAAAGAGCAGATGGTTCAATTATCTAGGACTGATTGTGAGGATGACAACTTTAAGCTGGAGGTTGATAAGCTCGTTAACATGTTTAAGGTTAGAGGCTACACCAAAGGGTTCTTAATACAGATCAAAGATGAGATCCCCGTTAGGTATACGATTCCATAAACCAACAAAAGACATGATGTAGAGTGTAACACAAATCTAGACCATGCAATGATTTTAAGGTTTGGTAGTGACAGTAATGCCATTTAAAAATATTTACGAAAATCTGGAGGGTCCTTGAATGTGATAGTAGCATGATTAACATGGCAGGTTCACAACCTCACTTTCTATTTAAAAGGCACTTCAACATTAAAGATATTGAGTATGAAGACACACACAAGCATCAATCTAAATTTAGTCATGAAACGGTAGGAATGAGAAAATGTGGAGCTTGCAATTTTTTGCAAATATATTTACAAGGGCTCCTCTCTGAAACTCAGGACAAGTAACATTGAGTTTAAATGTAACCCCCAGTGTGATTGTAACATGAAAGGGGTGGTATATTTATCTTTGTGTGGCCATTCTTACTATTTCTACATGGGTAAGTCTGAACGTGCCCTCAAGAAGAGGGCGTGTGAACACTATAATTATATTTCAAAGGCAAGCATGAATAGTGCCTTGTTCAAACATAGATTGAGTTGTGTACAAGGTGAAGCGATTTCTTTTTTGTACTTGAACAAGTGCACACTAGTATGAGAGGAGTTCACTGGAAAGGAGAAATGAATATAGGCAACTTTTATGGCAGGTTAGACTCAACACTGCAGTACATCCAGGTCTCAATGATTGTATATCAGTAAGGTCTTTACTTTAATTAAAAGCAGCTAAACTATTAGGATTTCCCATTAGGAAATTGTGCTTCAGTTTTCTGATAAGATGCTTTGAAGTAAGCTACTGATTTTAGTGCTTTTTCATGGGTTTAGAGAAAAAAAAATTGTAACTTTTTTTAGGTTTTTGTATTTAATTATACATTGCTTTGACTATCAGCTTTAAGCATGTTGGATGGGATGCTTTCTGATGTTCTATTTTATTTATGTATTAAGATTTGAGTTAAGAATTTAAATTGACATCCTAATTTTATAGGGCATTTTATTGCACATGATTGTCTATATTTTGTTTTTATCCCCTTTTATAGGGTGTCTTATTCCAAGTGATGGTCTGTATTTTCTACTTATCTACTTTAACAGCTTAGGCAACATTGTTCTGATGAAGTCCCAATGTTATGAGGATGAAAGCACTAAACTCACTTTTATTTGCCTATGTGTATTTGGATTAAATGTTTTTTCAACCTTCGGGACACGGAAGTGGTGTTTTTCCTGGGATGGAGTTTCCATCTTCCCATTTTGTTGAGTTTACTGTTGTATTTTTGGAGATTACTTTTAATTTTTTGGTTCACTATTTTATTTTACAGCCTAGCATGCCCTCCCAAAAATTGTTTCCATGTGCTGCTTCAGATTATACGGCTTGTCCGATATGTTTGTTTGAACCTTCTTCAATACCCCAAAGAAGGATTTGGTTACCCTGGAAAACTTGTTTTGTCACCTTACCCAAGTTATTAAACTTTTGACTCTGAACCTAAGAACTGGTGAAGATGGAGTGGTGGCTTCCATTCATGGCCACACACCTTTTGATTACATTTTGCATTTAAATGACATGAAAAGGTTTGGATTACCACCCACATTGTGAATGGATGAGGCTGGGAGATTAATGGAAGTGGAATGAATGGCTTGCATTTTACCTCCTTGCAATGGGAGGGAGATACATCTTACTAATAATGCTACCAACACTGTTCAGAATAAATTCTCTAATTTCCATGACAGGCATTTCAGTTTTGAGACATGGCTATGCAACACCTCTTTCCATCATGGTGGCTCTATGGATGTGCCATTATTTCATAGTACATTTGATTTTCAGTTGGCTAGTATTTAGAAAAAGCTCACCAAGTACAAACTTTTGCAGCTACACATCGCACACCTGAATTAGTGTATTTCCCTTAGGAGAGTACCTAAGGGACTGCAGTTATGGAAGTTCCCTAATGGTCTTACGGAAGATGAGGAACTCTATAAGGAACTGATTAATTTATTCAATGACTGTGAATGTGTCTTACTGAGAATAATTGTGCACAGCAATGAAAAACTAATTCAGGTTTTGCTTGATGATGTCAATTTCATTGAAGTTTCTCTCAAGCATGACTAACATGTTATTTGATGTTAAACAGGAAAAGTATTTTAATATTTTTAAGAGTATTGATGAACTGTTAGTTAAAAGTAAAATGAGAAAGCAAAAGAAGCCCACTAGGGATGAGTCTGATTATGTTAATGGGTGAGCATACCACCCCCCAAATGGGCAAAAAGTAATTTGCATTCCACAGTTTCCAACCACCCACCAGCTGAACCTAACAGCTCCTAACAGGAGGTGTGTCCATATTCATTAAGGATATCCACACCTCCAGGTTAGTTGCTCAGCATAATGCATCCGAGATTATCCAAGTGCAACTAACTGTGAGCAATCCAGATTGTAGCTTGCTACAGATCCCCCACCATGCCCCAGGATTCCCACTCCTCAATTCTTAATACACTGGAAAATATTAGGGTACAACCTAACACCCTAATAATGGGCAATTTCAACTACCCTACCATTAACTGGGAAAATTACTCGTGTACCAACTCTTGGGCTCAACGTTTTCTGGAATTCATAAATTCCAATGCCATGGATCAACTTATCCACACCCCCACCAGTGGCAGCAATATCCTAGACCTGGTTATTACCAACATGGGCAACCGGTGCTCCACACCAGAGGTCAGTTCCTCATTGATCAGATCCGACCATAAGCTAATCACCCTAGACGTCCACATCCCTCCCCCACCCCCCATTAGGGAAACCACAGTAAAAAATTTCTCCAAAGCCAACTTCACGCTTCTTAAGACAGAAGTGGCAAACTTCACAACACCCATGCTGACAGACAATAGAGGTATGACTACTGAATCCTACAGAAATGCACTTTATAAGCACTTACATGAGTGCATGGATCGTGCAATCCCTAACAGAACCAAGATGCTATCCTCCAAAAAAAGGAAGCCAATCTGGTGGTCCCCTGCCATAAACAAACTCTACAACAGAAGAAAGAAACTGTTGCAAAAAAGAGTAAAATCCCATGATTGGAGAAACCTCCTGGTCAGCTTCAGTAAGAAGCTGAGATCCCTCATAAAATCCTCCAAAGCTAGTTATGAAAACAAAATCGCCACAGACTCTAAAGACAACCACAAAGCATTCTATAGCTATGTCAAGAATCTCAATGGCAACACTCAGATCTGCTCTGAGTTATAGCACAATGGCACTAAATATACAGAACCAACGGATATTGCCAACATCCTGGCAGATAGGTTCAGTGCTAACTTTACCCCTCTGTCATCCCCTAAAGGGCCCATCTCTATACCAGAAGAATGTAAAGTTCCTATAATCATGGCTGCACAGGTAAAAAACACACTATCCAAAGCCAAGAACACAGCATCCATGGGACCTGACGACATCCCAGGCTGTGTTCTACATGAACTACAGAACGAACTGGCACCCCACCTAAGTACCATGTTCAATCATAGCCTCACCTCAGGCTATGTGCCCACTGAATGGCGCACAGGGACAGTTATCCCACTCCACAAAGGGGGAGCCACCACAGACCCCAGAAACTACCGCCCAATTAGCCTAACAAGCCTGGTCTGCAAGGCTGTGGAGCGTATCATCATGGAACTTATAAACAATGACATTGGTAATCTCCAAACTCAGCACCCCACCCAATTCAGGTTTGTAAAAGGCAGATCATGTCTCCTAAACCTGATAGACTTCTTTGAAGCAGTCACCAAAGCCGTAGATGAGGGTAAGGTGGTTCACACAGCCTATCTAGATCACGCCAAGGCTTTTGACACCATCCCCCACTCTGGAATTATAGATAAACTCACTAAACTAGGTATAAATCCCTATGTCACAAGATGAGTTGCCAACTGGCTCACTGACAGAACCCACACTGTGAAAGTAGCAGACTCCAAATCCAGCTTCAGACCAGTGACAAGTGGAGTACCACAGGGTTCAGTCCTGGGTCCTCTCCTGTTTAGTATCTACTTCTCTGAAGTACAGGCCGACACAGAAGATCTTTGGCTAATGAAGTTCGCAGATGACTGCAAACTAGGAGCCATAATCAAAACTCCAAAAGATGTAGACATTCTACAAAAGGGCCTTGCTGAGACAGATGCCTGGTGTCAAAGCCATGCCCTCAAGCTCAATGCCAAAAAGTGCATTGTCATTCCTTTTGGTAAAAACTCAGTACCCATGAACTACCACATAGGTGGTAGTCTACTTAACACCAAAAGTGTGATAAGAGACCTTGGGACACAGGTGGACAGTAGTCTCTCCTTTGATAATCACATTGCCACAGTAGTCAGGAAATCCTTCTATGTGGCACACCTCATCACAAAAGGTTTCTCATCCAGGAAAAAAGAGGTCATTGTTCCCCTCTACTCGTCACTCATTAGACCCATTATAGAGTACAATGCCTCTTTTGGTATGTACCTCACAAGACATCTACAACAACTGGAAAGGATATTAGTTAATTAATCTCCATAGGTTATTATGGATTCATACAAAGTGCAACCATGTTAGATTGAAGTTTCAGCAAAGTACAGAGCAATTTAGTTTCTTCATCATAATAGTAATTTCTGAGAAAAATTTGCTTACATCACCGCCTACCACTGGGATGTGATTTTTATGTGATTATAGTACTTAGCCTGTCAGATCAGGAAACAAACTAAATGGTTAAGTAATTAATGAATATATTAATATAGACCCAATTCATTCATAAGGGTTCATAGGCTCATAGGTGAGTACTTGGCTAGCTGACCTTGGGGGCCATTTTAAGCATTGCCATTTTCCCTTTTTGTGCTCAAATAACTCATCCCTTTTGGTTATAGAGTAACCTTACCACAGTCAATAATTATATGGTACCCCTAA
Source organism: Protopterus annectens (assembly GCF_019279795.1). Taxonomy (NCBI): domain Eukaryota; kingdom Metazoa; phylum Chordata; order Ceratodontiformes; family Protopteridae; genus Protopterus; species Protopterus annectens. The sequence goes on along the minus strand of NC_056726.1, from coordinate 1,582,364,366 downwards.
TGAGAACAACTGGGATCATACCGTAGATAATTTTAGAGGATCCATTCATGGGCTAAAGCATTTAGGAGCTGCCTCTGCCCATTAGTAGTACAGGGAACAGTGCAGGGTAAATTTTCTGTTTCCCATCCATAGATCTAAGTTGCACTTGAAAATGGACAGGGTTGAACGTTGTTTCATGTGGATCAGGAGTCTGTTTAAGAACAACAGTATCATTTGTGAAATATGCTTGTCCCTCCAAACTGTTCTGTTGATGTTGCAGAAGATGGTTTAGTTCCTGCGACTATTTCTGATGTCATGTGACTTGCTGATGAATAGAAAATACATCAGCAATAGGCTGGAGAAGGCCTTGTATGCCATGCACAGATCAACTCCTAGCAGTGTGTAGGATGCCAGTTATATTGACAGGGCTTTAAGTAGGTCCACTTAGGACATATGGTTTCAGCTATTATCATATTAGGAAGGTATCTTTGTCAGCATTTCTATTGTTGCATTATCTGGATAGATATATATCAAAGAGGGCATTATACTCAATGATTGGCCTAATAAGGGATGAGTAAAGGGAGACAATGATGTATCAAAATCTCATATAGCATTTCCTTCCATCCCCCATTTTGCATCACTCAATATATATATATATATATATATATATATATATATATATATATATATATATATATACATATATATATGTATACCTGTACTACTGCATCCATTGCTAGTACAAATAAACATGTACTCATTACACATCCCTGTTTTATTCCTCTCTTAATACTTATTTTTCACAATCCATCCATTCATCAAAACCTGTACCAATGAATTCTCATAACATTTCGTTATTTCATTAATATATTCCTATACCATATGCCTCTAAATTCTGCCACATCATTTTGTGGTTGAACTTTATCAAAGGCTTTAGGTAGCTCGCATGCCATCAGCCTTACCCCTTTAGTTTTTTTTTTCAGTATCATCTTTACCATTTCCTTTGCCTCTCTTCTTTTTTTTGTCATAGGCTGCTTCTCCTACTGCCTCATCTAATACCTTCTCCATCCTTTTTTTGTTGTATTTTTTTTTTATATTTTATTGTCAGTATTTCCCTAGTTTTATAGGCTTTTGATTGTTTGTATATATATATATATATATATATATATATGTATAAACAATGTTTTAATTCTTCTTCCCTACAAATTTTATCACTCAGCCAGATACATCTTCTTCCAGTATGCCTTCCTTTATCCATTCAACTTAAAAAAAAACATTTTTCTTTCATCTTTATTCTTTTAATTTTAATACTCATATATTATCCCACCCAATCTTGATGCTGCTTTATTCTTACCTTCTTTTATCACCTTTTCTGTTTCTTCAATTCCTATGTAATTTTCTAAAAAAATTACTTTTTCTGATAGTTTGTGCTTTCCATTCTTTCTTCCCATCCATTTCCTCTTTTCCATATATTTTCTGTGTGCAATTCCCTACCACCTCCATAACATTTCCTTGTTAGCATTACATGTTTCCATTGCCATCTAAGATAGGATTCATCCTTCCTTCTCTCAGTTTTATTTATTTTCCTAGATAAAGGGAAACCTTCTCTTTTATTTCATTTCAGAAAAAAACGTTTTTGCTTATATAACATAATTTTTACTTTTTCTGTATTCATTTCAATAATCTGTATTTTTCTTTCCCCTATTTTGTCACTTCCTTGTTCTATTGCTTTCTTGAAACTCTGTAAAATTTGTTTATATTTCATCTTGTTTCCTGTTTTATACTTCTTTCCAGTTCTAAATTTTATACATATGCTTATACACTACCCCCATTGTGTCAAGTTTTTATAACATGATTTAATTGCCACATGATCTTTCCATAATGTTTCTTTCTCCCTTATCATTTCTTCTTCCTTTTTAAACTCTCTTTATCTCTTATCCCCATTTATTATTCTGTTCCCTTCCCCATCCTAGCAACTTCTGTTTTATTAACTGAAAACTGCCATCTGCACTCTCTATTTCTTTCATGTCTTTAGAGTTAACTATATAATCAATTTTAATCTTAAAAATTCCCTTTTGTATGTCCCTTATTCTTTTCCTACTTTTAAATTTCCACATTCTATTAGTTCCTTTAATATCTTAATACCCTGTGCTTTAATTCCTTTTTATTTCCTTGGGTTATGTTTAAATTTTTCTACCATCACTATTGATATGCATTTTTTTAATTTCTTTTAGCAACTGTGTTCTCTCCCCCATATTAATAAATGCATAAATCACTATTAATCTTGTAGAAATAATTCAGGTTGACCGCAGTACCTCGCTGTTCTCTGTTTCCCATTCACAATTATAACATTTGAAATATATTGCAATTTTCCTTCATGTACATTCAGTGTCACCCCTACCTCCCACCCACCCTGAACAAACATCTTTCATCATACATACATGCACCTTATCAAAAATAGACAAAAAAGTCTTTAACTCAGGTTCCTCTTTGTCAGATGTTTTGAACTTCCCATTTATTTCCTTCTTTAACTGTAGTCCCAAATTCTGAAAAATACACCCATTCCATGGTACAAATGAAATCTTTTTTTCTACCCCATTCTTAAATATTTCAAGTAAAGTAAACATTTCAAGTGTAACTTCACATAAGTTTTCTGTTGTTAAATGTATTAATGATCTTATTTCCTGTATTTTAAGCCCCAGAGGTACAATAATACTGTCCATAATGTCATACCTGTTAATAATGTCACGTTTCTTTGTTTTGATTCTTACCACTGGTCTTCTGTTCTGGTTTAGTTGTCCTTGCATCAGTTATTGTTTTCTTTCAGTTTAAGTCACAGGATTTTTCTTTCCTTGGTTTAGCAGTTCTGAAAATGTAAATGTTTTCTTACTGCTCTCAAAACCCCGTTACAGGGAATGCCTTTAAAATTAGCTCCACTAGTGAAGCATACCCCAAACTGCTGCCAGAACCTTCTATTGATCCAGCTCCTTTTCCTAATACATCTTGTAGCACCTTGTCTGTTACTTCTCCCAGCATGCCTTCCACCATAGTATTCCAGCTTACTTGAGGACTCATTCTACTCTGACCTATGCCAGTGACTTATGCTAATAGTGGGAGATAGTTATATGACACTGATGGCCACTGTGCCTGCCATAAATCCCAGCAGCCTTGGGTCAGTAAGCCATTGGCTGGCCAGGGTCCAGTTTCCCAGTTTTGGTTACCTGGGATATCTCTGTTCCAAAAAATCTGGACATAAAAACAATCAACCTGCCAAACATGAACCAAGGATTGCTATAGTCAATATATATAGGTTCACTGACAGGTTGGACATTGGAATTAGATGGCATGATGATAAAGAGGAGGATGGATATTCACTGTACCCAGGAGCCAAGATGGATGGGCAATGCAACAAAGCCACCAGGATTGGGATCCAGAGTCAGGGGGTGGACAGAATAGAAATGGTGTGGGAACTGTGCTGAGGGAGAGGTTTTAGAAGACAGTGAGGAATGTCATAAGAATTAGTGACAGACACATGGCAATCAGATTCCAGTGTATGGATAAGGCAGTATTCATAATCTCAGCATATGCCACTCAGCAGGGTTATATTTGTAAGGAAAATATTGTATTCAGGCAGCAGCCACATAAAAAAGCAGGACAACATGAATTGGTGTTGATAATGGGGGAGATAAATTCATATGTTGGGACATACAAACAGAACAGGATATGAGGACTGCCTAGGTCCACATGCGTGGGGCAATTGAAATAAAGAAGAGGCCATTCTGTACTTCTATCTCACAAATGGCCTGATATTGGCTAATGCATGGTTCAGCAAGAGAGACAGTCTCAAGATCACATTAAAGAGTAGTCAACAAGCAACTGCAATTGAGAACCTCCTAGTAAGAACACAGCATTGAAGTAGAATCAGCTATTATAATGTCACCCCCAGTGAAACAACTGGCCCACAGGATAAACCACTGGTTTCCACACTGTGGTCAGATAAAGCTATAAAGTTGATAGAGACTAGATGGAAGATATGAAAGTTGACTGAAGATTAAGAACAACAGTTCAAGGAAATACTCAGAGTTATAGCACCTCCAGAAGAAAAGGAAATAGTTGAAGTTGAAGAAGAATGGCAGAGCCTCAGCAAATGATAAGGGAATGGAATGCAAAACTGAAGATATGCAGCAGAGCCAGGTATGGAAATAAGGTACATGAGGAAAGGTGGTGTAGGAATGCAGACGTCCTAGCAGTCATCAAAAGAAAGAAGTGCAGGAAAGATAGAAAAGGCCCACCAACAAAAAAAAATACTGATTGGCTAACAAAGAGGCTAAAAGAGTGGTTACCATAGCAAAAAGCAAGGAATCAGAGGGACTCTAGCAGCTTCTGGGAAGTGTTTTAGTAGATGATACAAAGAAACTCTATGAGCTTACAAGACAAAGACAGAATAATAAAGAAAATAGTCAGACACCCTTCATAAGAGATGCTACCAATAACCTGCTCACCAGTCCACAGAGCATCAAAGGCAGATGTACTTCCAGAAGCGTGTGAATGAAGAAAACCCCACAGAAGCTGTACTGCTCCAGACACAACCTACAATGAGGGAAGAGGAGAAGCTCACCATGGAAGAAGTAAGAACAACACTAAGGAAAAGCAGCAGGCTCAGATGAGGTCACAGCAGATATGATGAAGCTGTTAGGTGAGAGAGAAGAGAGATGTCTGCTGGGGTACTCATAGCAGTGTGGAGAGATAGGCATATCCCAGATGACTGGAGAGTAAATATACTAGTGTCAGTTTTCAAGAACAAAGGCGACATCCACAACCATGGGCTTTCACATTGCATGAAGGTCCTGGAGAGGGTGACTGATAAATGCATACGCAGAGTAGTAGAATGCAAGATTGGACATGAGCAGTTCAGATTCAGATCAGGGTGCAGCACAATTGACCCAATGTTTGCAGTGAGACAGATAGCCGAGAATAACTTAGAGATAATGAAATAATTCAACTGGGCAATCCTAGAATTGAGAAAGCATATGACAAGTTAACAAGAAAGCTGATTTGGGCAGTCCTGCAATGGTTTGAACTTCCAGAAACATTCATAGAATAACTGCAAACTATATACAAGGACTCAGTGACATAAGTTGGGTGGTGCAGTGGTTAACATTGTCACCTCACAGCAAGAGGTTCTCTGGTTCAATTCTCAGCTGGGGTGCCTTCTATGCAAAGTTTCCTGTGGGTGCTCCGGTTTCCTTCCACATTCCAAAGACATGCATCTGGAATGTTTCTCTCCAGGCCTCCACTGAAAATGGGCTCTGTCCCAGTTGGACTTTCCTGGTAAACAAATGTCAAATAAATAAACAAATAAATAAATAAGTACAAACTGTGTTTGGACTCATATAGAGGTTCCCAGTGGAAGATATTGTGCATCAAGGCTCAGGTCTGAGACCTCAGCTGTTCCTACTAGTGATGGACAACATTAGCAAACCCATTGGTCTAGATAGAGTAACAAAGCTGCTGTATGCAGATGATGTGGTATCACACGTGGGCTCTGAACAAGAACTTCAACAGATAAACTGAAGGCACATTGGGATGAAACTGAATACAGATAAGATAATTGCAATTGAAGCAAATGGGGGAATCAAAAAAGCTGAGAATTTAGATAGAAAACAGTGAAACAGGTTGGCAGCTTCAGGTATGTGGGTGGTTGAGAAGAAGGGAAGTATGAACAGAGAAGTCAAAGCTAGGATCAGAGGAGCTGCAGCCAGCTGGTACAAAATGTAAGTTGGAATGTGTGACAGAAGAATGCCAGAGAATCCGAAAAGTAAGGTGTACAAAACAATGATGTGACAAGTACGTACTACTGTATGGTACAGAAACCTGGCAGTGAAGGCAAAGCAGTTGAGGAAGTTAGAGGTCATGGAGATGAAGTGCCTGAGATGGATACAAACTGTGAGACAGAAGTAGAAATAAGGACATCAAAGCAGAGGCCCAAGTATTTTTTAAGGAAGAAACATCACTTATGACACAGGCAATCATACATTTAGGAAAACAAACGGTACTGACATATTTTCATTTGCAAACATTATATATCACATACCGTCTTTTATGTAGTCATTGTCAATCAAACATTACATAGTTCATTCAGTTCCTGCCTTCCCTTAAACCTCATTCCTTCTCCAAAACATTATTCTGCTTATATTGTTCCCACAATTCACATTTTTTCTACTTAACTTACTCCTACCCTTTTCTTTAGACCCCACTTCCAGTTCTTTTATCTCTGTTACTGTATTCACTGTCTCTGGTATGGTAGGTTTACACTTTGACTTCCATTTTCATGCAATTATTGTTTTTTTTTTGCCAGCCACCAGAAATAAAGTCAGCAAGACCTTCCTATGTCTAGGCAATTCTGATTCTGTATCACAGCTCAAAAAAAATGTTTCCTTACTAACACCAATTTGCTTGCCCAGTAATTCTGACAGAGTAGCCTCCAGGAATTTTTGTAGTCTGCCAACTTTACACTTCCAAAAACTATGTTCTCAATTACATTTTTCTTGCCAATCACACGTTCGACATTTGCAATCTACTAGAGGAAAATTCTTTAAAGTCTGCTTGAAGTTAAAAATACCTATGCAAGCAATTCCAAGCAAAGATCCTAAATCTTCTAGACAGGTCTATTTTATATATTCGTACGCTTAAATATTCGAATCACTAAAGATCGAACTTTAGTGATCGAACATTTAAATGTTCGAATATTTTAAAAAATTAAAAGAAAAATCTAATAAAAAAAAAAAAAACTAAAAGGTGCAAGCAGGGAGGCAATCCTCCCTGCACCTGCACACCCTCCGCTACTTAAATATACCAACTCCAAGATCATGCTACAGTGTAGGAAATGGGACATTTTCCATTTCTGCACTGTAGCACACTGAAGTGCGATCTCGGATTTGGTATATTTAAGTAGTAGGGGTGTGGGGGGTGCAGGGGGCTTGTACCCTTTACTTTTTCTTTTTTTTTTTCGTAAATATTTATTTTTAATATATTCGAACATTTAATTGTTCCATCACTAAAGTTCGATCTTTAGTGATTCGAACAATTAAGCATTTGAATATATAAAATAGACCCTTCTAGACTAAGTTGCATATTTCAGAGCAATACATATATCCCCACATTGTTTCTTTATGAATTACTTATCCAATCTCTCTTCCCAATCCTTTTTAGCCTGCTTTGATTGATTCCTTTAGTTATCATACGATATTTTATATTCCCTACTATTCATTTTCAGCATCAGCTTCTGTTCTAGATTCTACTAAAATTCTTCCAATATTGGCCTTTCACTTAGGACTCCCCCTCCCCGATTCCTCTGTCTTTGTCTATGCACTGATATCAGTACTTGATAAGGAAGGCAATCTCTAGTCTGTAGTCCAAATGTATTCTTGGCATTTTCCCATTCTATTAGCTTTCCCTCTATAATTATTTGCTCCCAATGTTTTGGTTCTTTTGCCAGTTTTCTTAAGTAAATTCCAGCCCCCATTTCCTATTCCCTGTACCCTCATTGCAGTCATCATCCCGGTCAGCAGAATCTCCTTTCTCCATTCTCATGTTGGCTTAATTCTTAGAATACTTTCTGCCACTTTATGAATATGATATTCTGTATGGTTACTGTTATTCTCCTTAATGATCTGCATCCAAAATCTCAGTCTCTCCTTGTTTCTTGATCCCACCCCCATTTCATCATCATCCATTTCAACTTTGAATTATAGCTTTATGCTGTGCTAAGTATAGAAGCCTTAACTTAGTAGCTCTGAAATACCCCTTCAAATTAAGTAATTCCAAACTACCTTGCTTTTCTGGAAAGTTCAACTTATCCCACTTGACTGTTGCCCCCTTCCCCTCCCAGATAAAATCCTTCAAATCTTTATTAACTGCTATCCACAACTTTTCCTCTAGTTGATAAAAGTATGTCTGACCTGTGAATAACACTAAAGGGACTAAAAATGTTCCCACTGCTTTCATCTTGCTATACTTATCAATGAAACAGAGCTTCCAGTTTCTCAATTTTTATATTAATAGTAACACGGAAGCTCAACAACACAGAAATACAGCAAAAATTCCAAGCAAATTCATCATGACACAGCTTTAATAGACCAACACAACAGCAATTTATTCAGTGAGTGCTTTTTTCTAGTGATAGACTTCTTCAGACTGAATAAGGTAAAAGACATCAGCCATTTATACAAGCATTCATCTCATTAATTACCTCATAAATTGAATAATTATAAAATCAGTAAATCAATAGTCACAACTGCTGACAGTTTATTCAAAAGTAACAATGCCCTAACTTCACTGAAAAACAGTAAAAAACACCATTAAATAATTTCATTGAATGATTTCAATATAAAAACAATTTTATATAATACTTGTTAAGATATATATATATATATATATATATATATATATGGGTCTAGGGCACATGCTTGACTAGCATATGTCCGAATCACAAAACATCGAACACACATACACGAAAGTGCTTAACATCAAAAAGCGCTTCCGTGTATGTGTAGTTCAAAAAAAAAAAATCTACGTTTCTGCAGGAGGGCCTCGCCCCCCCTGCACCCCCCATCCCCCCTACTTTATTATTCTCACTCCGAGATCGCACTACAGTGGGGAAAAGGGAATTTTCCCTTACCTGCACTGTAGTCCGATCTACGAAACAGGCACACATACACGGAAGTGCTAGTCGATGTTAAACGCTTTCGTGTATGTGTGTTCAATGTTTTGTGATTCAGACATATGCTAGTTGAGCATGTGTCCGTATCCCATATATATATCAATAATACATAACAACAGCATGCCATATATGCATATTAATGCTTTAATTTTCTTCTTTTCAAATAAACCTTAAAATTTCCCTGATCATTAAAGCCTGGGAGATGACTAGCATTTAACCTGAGTATCCAAGTATATTCTTTGCAGTCTAATTCCTCCTCTGCCTCTAACTTATTATCAAAATTCAAAACCCTGTCTAACAACATAAAGGTTGGTGTCCCTTTGCATTTAGTGTAACAATAATACTTCCCCCTAGCATTACTAACATCTCCTTTTTGCACTGCAAATATTTGATCTTTCATTCTTTTATGCAGCTCTCTTCTAGTCCTACCAATATAGTAAGAGGTGCATTCTGAGAAAATGGATAAATAAACTGCAAATTTACTTTTCCAAATATTCACGTTACACACTTGTATTTTAACATTATTAATATACATTTCTGTTGGACCTTATAAACTAACTTACAAGGTTTTTATATTATCTTTTGTTTAGTCTTTTCCACAAATCCTTAGCTACTATAACAGAATCCTTTTTAACCCATAGTCCTAAGTACTTCATTTTATCATGTCCCCATATATATGGGTATTATTGAACCAATTTGTGTGTGGGTACATAGTTTATAGCTATTTCCTTTGTTTTATCTTCATTAATTTTGCATCCTGAAAAAAAACTGAAACTGTTTCAGAATGTTCCACAACACAGAAATATATTTTTTGCTGGTTTTTATCAGTTAAAAATGATGTCATCTGCAAATAAAGTAAACTTTCCTTGATTATCATACCAATTATATCCTTGAATTTCTGAGTCCCCTATTTTTTGCCTGTGGTTCTAAATATAATGCTATCGTTCATGGACACTGTGCCCCAAGCAAGGGACACTGGAAACATTGTCTCCTGTCTCTTTCTGGACCTTTCTGTACCTCTCCAAAGCTTCAACACCATATCCCACTCCTTTCTCCTGGCAAAGCTATCCAATCTGGGAATGTCAACCCCCCTATTCTTAACTAGTTCTCTGATTATCTAACCAACAGACAACAAGCAACTAATTGGCTCCACTCTTTCTCACCATTCCTCAATATACACACAGGTATTCCTCAAGGATCCATATTGGGACCTCTCCTTTTTAGCATATTGATTAATGACTTCCACTCCACCCTCCCCTAAATCCTGTAATACAGTACGCAGATGACTCGACCATTATCTGCATTACTGACGCTGCTGACAAATTCCTAGCTAGGACTAACACACTTTCTCAATCATTGAGGAATGGATGAATAACAACCATCTAGCCCTTAACCCCAGCAAAACTAACCTGCTTCTATTCACCCCCAAAAAATCAACCCCCCCTAAATAGAGCAGATTTTAATATTTATTCACAAAACAAAACCTGCATTAGAGCAGTATCACAAACTAAACTTCTAGGAGTTATAATAGATGAACACTTAACCTTTGATTTATACATCCAAAACTGCATAAAAAAAAAAAAAACATCAGAAACTAGGTATCCTCTATAAGCATAAATTGTACCTCACACCCACCGCTAGACAAACCCTTGCACTATTCTATTTGCTTCCTTCACTTTTATGTGTCCATTTGTTCACTAACGTTCAAAGCTCCTTAAAATCCAAGATCGAGTCCTGTTATAATAAGGTTGCCAGGTTCCCAACAAAACTTACTCCTCCCATCACTCCATCTCCCTACACAAACTAAAATGGCTTGAACTTCCCCATCACCTAACCAACTTGCAGTTAACCACAGCTCACAACATCATTACCAAACCTTCCAATTGCCCATCCTTCACCTCCCTGTTTACTCTCCATAAGCTCTCCTGACAACTCAGATTTGAAAATCAATTCCTTCTAAAAGTGCAAATACCCAATATAGCAGTTAGTCAATCTCTCTACTCATGCACCATTGCTAAAACTTGGAATTCCCTACCCAGCGATATCAGAACTATTTCCAATCACATATCCTTCAAAAGGTCTCTAAAAAGCATCTCTAAGCCCTATGGTAATGTACATGTGGCTACGACTATATCCTTCAAAAAGTCTCTAAAAAGCATCTCTTAGCCCTATGGTAATCTATATGTGGCTACGACTACAGAGCATCTTCCCCCACCTGATCTCACTAATATTTTTCTCCCCTCTGCCTAACAGTTATGCAACTATCTCTTGCTGTCTTCACTCTACAGTATCGAAAGCAGATGACATATTGTACTTTGTATATTTTGTATAGAATGTATACTGCCTTTGTTATTCTAGCTAGAAATTTATGATACGATTGTATATCGTTTTTTTTAAGTTATCTGTCTATGTATGTAGAAAATGTGATTGTATTTAAAATTCTTTTGTATGTGGAGCTTTTCTCCACAGGCCTCCACTGAAAATTGGCATTTTTTGGTCCAGTGGACCATCCCAGTAAACAAATGCAAATAAATAAATAAATAATTCAAATAACCCTGCCTGGTTCCACTTTTCAAACAGAACTTATCAGAAAGGAATCCCCACTTTAATTTTCACCTCTGGTCTCTTACATATCCTTCTAATTAACCTTATGATTGTGTCTAGGTTTTTCCCAAAAATGTCTTAACTATTGATTGCTTTAATATAATTTGGATGTCTATTCCATGCATGGCCTACTCACAGAGGACCAATTAGTACATCTCTCATTCCTATGAAATCTCCCATACAGGTTGTCTGATGATTTTCTACTATTCTTTGATAACCCTAAAAATTCCCAGAAATGGTTATTTCTAAATTCCCTATATTTGGATAATATCTCCTCTTAAATGTCTATATGAAACTCTGTATAAGTTCAGATATTTTAATTTTTCAGAAAAGCTTACATTTTCACATCCATGAGTGCCTTTGGTATATTTCCACTGTACTCTTTCCAATTTACTTATGATAGTTTTCTTATAATGTTTTGATATTACTGTAATGCATGGAGAACACAAATTATACTCTGATATTATAAAAAAGGCAAATCAGTTAAGCTCTACATTGGCACAAGACCCAACCTTAACAAATGTTAAGCACCCTCTGCTAAATTTGTTAAGGTTGTGTTTCATGCTAGGCAATAAAATCTGCCAGTACAAATGACAGAGACAGAATAAAGGATTAGTTTCTGCCTGTTTTCCATCGATAACATGTTCTTAACTTCCTATTCTAAACCTAGAAAGTTACTAGAATAACAGCATGTGTGTTTGCCTGATTTACTGAAGGATATATAGTCTGAAACCTAAATAAATGCCATTATTTAGTGTCTTCAGTCTTTGGTAATTTGTCCAAAAACCACAGACACCATAGGTTCATAGCTTCATAGAATGATACTAAGCTATTGGCACGGAGGCCCTTATAAGCCTAGCCAAGAATGTTGCCCATGTTCCCACAAAGTCAGCACTTGTTTCCCCTGTCCAACTTGGACACAAGTGGGATCTCCGGGGCATATTTTCTGTTCCTCATCCCGTTGTCCAGGTTCCCTTAAAGAGGGGTAGTGAGGTACTGTTCTTGACATGGAGAGGGAGTCTGTTCCACAAATGGGGGAGTCTTTGGAACACAAATCTGTCCCTCCAACAAGTTCTGTTAATGTCACAGACCAGATTGAGGGCTTGAGTGTGGGGTACTTGAGTGGAGTTTGACTTACAGATATGTAGCAACTCCATCAAGGCTGGGTCTGAGATGGCCTTGTATTTCAGACACAGGTCACTTCTGCGGAGTATGTATGAGACTGATTAGAGGGACAGGGCTTCTAGGCTATCTGTATAGGATAGGTGTTTGAGACCCTGGATTTTCCTGTTCAGGAACCTCTGTGGTCTCTCGAGCTGCTGTATGTGCTTGGCAAGGTACATGCCGAAGGGAGCATTGTACTTGATAATGGGTCTAATAAGGGAGGAGTACAGAGATGTTATGACCTCCTTGTTCCTGGATGACATATCCTTACTTATGAGGAGGGCCATGCAGAAAGCCTTCCATACAATGGTGGCAACGTGGTGGTCAAAAGTCAGGTTGCTATCAACCTGGGTGCACAAGTCCCTCATGAGTATTTGTGTGCTTAGTATGTGGTTATTAATGTGATAATTAGTGGAGATGCCATTTTGCCCAAAGGGAATAATGATGCATTTCTTGGCATTCAGTTTGAGGCCATGCTTCTTGCACCAGTCATTAGTTTGGGTAAGGCCATCTTGGAGGATGTTCACATTCCTAGGGGAATTTAAGACAGCACCCAGCTTGCAGTCATCTGCAAACTTGGTCTGCCACAGATCACTAGTTTTGGCTTGTGCCTTAGAAAAGTATATCCCAAACAGTAGAGGACCCAAGACTGATCCTTGGGGTACACAGCTCGTTACAGTTCTACTACTATAGGTGGTTTCCCCTATTTTGACTGAGTGGGTTCTATCAGTTATGGGGGGTAAGATGCTGGGGATGTCCTGGATTACTGATGGATGAGGCACAGCGGTGAAGTTTTCACTGAATCTGTATGCCAACAGGTTGGCTATATCTACAGCATTTGTATATGTGGTGTTCTTGACCACTGATACAGAGCAGATTTTGGGTGTTACCTTTGAGATTGTGGATGTACGTGAAGAAGGCCTTGTGATTGTCTTTAGTGGATGTGGCCAATTTGTACTCGACGTTAGCCTTAGAGGATTTCACCAGTGACCTTATTTGTTTGTTCAGACAAAGGAGAGATTGCTTCCAACTTGGCGCCTGCTCCTTCTTGGTCCTGAACAGCAAATGTTTCCAACATACAGATTGATTCTTCCTTGAGGAAGATGATTTGGTCCTGTCAGGTATTGCTGAGTCCATGCAGCTATGCAGGTGCTCATATAGATTTTTGGTGTAGGCTTGAAGATTAGTGCTATTTATCAACTGAAGGGATGGTGGCTGTGAAGCTGCTTATACATGCTGTCAGGAGATTGTAGTCATCTTTGGAAAAGTTTTTTTTTTTTGTTTGACCCTGATAAGGAGGAGAGGTCAGGGGAGATGGTTACTTTTAAAGTGATCACTTTATGGTCGAATGTACCAAGGAGAATGACACTGCAGCAGTGCTACAGTGGCCACTCATGTTGGTTAGTACCAGTTCCAGGATATTTTCACCTCTTGTGAGGGTGTTGACCAGCTGATCCAACGCATAAGCATTGATGAAGTTGAGGAATCTCTGGGCATTCATGTTTGGGCTAGAATAGGTGTTCCACTCTATGGTTGGGTAGTTAAAGTCACCCAGGATCAGGGTAGATGTTTGAATTTTGATGTATTCAAGTAAGTCCATATAGGTGGAGTGGAGGTCCTGAGTCATGGCTGGGGGTCTGTATTTAGCTATGATTTGAATAGGTGTTTTGTGAACAGCTAACTGAGTATGGCTTTGATAAATATTAAAACTCTACTTCCTTTGGCTTTGTAGCCCTGCATTGGGGGTCTGAAAGTATGGTAGGATGAGTAACCTGGTAAGGCCAGGATGCTCTCCTCAGCTTTGAACCAGGTTTCAGTGACTGCACAAATGTGAGCATCCTCCAGGGAGAGAAATGCTTACAATGAGTTTGGTTTTATGCTAAGATTCCTAGTGTTTAGCAACATGACCTTCAAGAGGAACATACCCAATATATGAGGCAAAAATCTGGACATTCTGTGGAAATCTGAACAGTTGACAGGACAGTGTTGCACTACTTTTCTGAAAGTACTTACTAAATGATTTACAGACTTCACCAAAGAATTATGAGTGGTTACCTGATGCTAACCTAATATTAGTTACTCTTGACATGGATGCCAAGACTCACCTCTTCAGCTTTGCCCTCAAGGTGAATTTCTTGCCATCTATGTCTCAAACACATAATAACATGGTTAGCATCAGTAAACCACTAATAATCCTGTATACTGTACTCTAATTTGGGTCTGATATAACTTAAAACAAGGATTTCATTATTTCTGATTTCCTAGATTTATATTTTTTATACATCATATACTTGTATCATTAACCTGTCATTTGATATGGTCAGAAAAATGCAAAGCTGGATCTACTCATATACCCAGAATAAAGAAATTAAGCATGCTATGCTTTATGAGGAATTCAGTGAATTTTGATTATGAAACTGGTGTATGTATGCTCAAAATGGGCACTGTTGTAAGTGGCTTACTTTTTATATGACAGTCTGGGTTTGACTACAATATTTCCAACACTGCTAAGAAGAACATTTGAGGTAACTCATCTGAAATTAAAACTAATAATATAAGTATTTGACTGCTATGATTTATCCCTATGGCATCCTTTGTGTCTATGTATCTAGGTCTGTATGTCTCTGATATGTATCATGATTGTAATGTGTCATTAGTCCAGCCTCTCTACTGCCCGACTGCCTTAAAATGCAATAAGTAAAAAAAATAACCAAAGAGATAAATATAAAAATACAGAAATATAATTGTTTCACTATATATACAACACTGATCTGTCCAATTATAGACAGCATTGTCATTTCTTGCCCTTTCTTAGGAATACACCTTATACACGTGAGAGGAAGATGAAAGACTGCACTTTAACCAAACAGTAGCACTACACAACTTAAGATATCCAGGTAGCTTAAGGGAAGTCTCACTTTACTGATTGTCAAATTACTTCTGAATTCGGATGTGAACCTGATCTACAAGGTTAAACCAAGTTCTCTTCAAGTAGTCCTCTAGTTAATTCTTGCCCTACTATACAACTTGATTGTATTATGTAAAATATTATGTTATATAAAAAATGTTTACAACTTGATTATGCTATATAAAAGTTATTTGCATGTCAACAATAATTGTAATTTGCTGTGTATACGGGGCTTTTCCCCCGTGCCTCTTCTGAAAATGGGATCCCCTCCCAGGCAGACTTACAAATCTCAAAATAAAATAAATAAATAAAAGTTCCTTTAAAACAGTGAGCCTGGAATAAACAATACATGAGGATAACATCTGTAAACATAGATGGCCTGAGGGAAAAAAAATCAGTAACAGACCAAGAGCAGTGTAACAGGAGGTATACACTCAGTTCTCCCACTTTTTTGAGCACTCCTAAGCAGGGTCCATGTTAAATGTTCGAACATCCAAAATGTTGAACATTACATGGTCGAGACCAAATGTTCGACATCTGGATGTTCAAATGTAAAATAGAAAAAAATAAAAAACAGAAAAAAGCACTTTAACAGTGCAGGCAGGGGGGCAAGTCCCCCTGCACCCCTCACACCCCTCCTACTTTAATATACCAACTCCGAGACCGCACTTCAGTGCAGAAGAGGGAAATTCTCCCTATCTGCACCGTACGGTGCTATTGAAAGTCTATTTTCGAGCACTCAAAATTTCGAACATTTGGTCTTGGCCATGTAATGTTTGAAATTTTGAGCATTCGAAGATTTGACAGGTACCCCCTAAGCATTGTCCAGAGCACCTGCTTAATTGCAAATACCCACCATTCCATGTGCAAGTGCTTTGAAAGCATGTTTATTTTTCTTTACTTCTTTCGCCACAAGTTGCAAGGCAAATAACAGATTATCTGGCCTGCAACAAAATGTCTGGTCACTGACAAGCTCTGTACTATGTTTAAGACATCAGACACTCAGGACACCAGAAGTTGTATGTATTACATTATTGTATTTATTTGCCATCATGCACACACACACACACACACACACACACACACACACACACACACACACACACACACACACACACACCACACACACCACACACACCACACACACCACACACACACACACACACACACACACACACACACACACACACACGCACATGCACAGACACGCACACAGAAAAACACACACACACACACACACACACACACACACACACACACACACACACACACACACACACACACACACACAAAAACACATGCACTCATGCACACTCACACACACACACACACACACACACACACACACACACACACACACACACACACACACACACACACAGCAGCATACATCCCTTATCAGCATGTCAGTAAACTCAGAGATCCTCAATACTCCCCCACTTGTTATGAAAAAAACTGTTTAGGTTTATACATGCATGATGCATTTAAAATACATCATACAGATCTCCGTGGTAATCACAATATCACACCTTCTTTGAGATGAGAATCACATTTTCTTTTTGAAAACAAAGCATCATTTGCAATATTACATTAGACGATCTGCACATGGATTTTTCATTTTGAAAATATGCAGTATCAGAAGCATTTGACATGACAACAATTTACTTGGGCTTTTACAGTCTCTAAGCCTATGTTCCTGTTGGTGGGCAGCTTATTATTTACCTGATTCTGGAACCATCATCGTTCTCATTGTCTCATCTGGAAGCCTTGCCTTACAATCTTGTGAAATAACTCTGAGGGGCTGTGAACACGAGGATGTTCTCTTTTGTAATAAGTCAATGTTGGTTTATGTGTTTCTGTCAGGTACTGTGTCATTTTCAGGCAATGTCTCTCACTGTCTCTCTCTCTCTCTCTTTCTCTCACACTCTCTCTCTCTTGGTCTTTTAGGTATATGTCGTAACTAATCTGGTAATTACTCTATCATTTCTTTGGACTCAGTTGATCATGCCAGCTGATCATCTAGGAATGCCCTGGTTATGTCTTCAATGTCTCCTTCCTGCACTTCCATCCTGTTTTGACTGCATATGATTTCATTTCTGTGGATTTTGCAACAAAATTTATTTATTTTATTTATTTATTTAAATTTGTTGACCTGGAGTGTCCGACTGGACGTAGGTCCATTTTCAGCGGAGGCCCGGGGAGAAAAGCTCCACAGTTAAAATAAACTGACAGTATTTACATTGGATTACATAGTGATTAACAATTTACATAGCAATTACTTACAACATATTTACAGATGAAGAACATAGTACATCAGTAGACAACTAGAATCTTTATCTGTGAAGTGCATACCAGACATTAACAAATGTTACAAGAAGAAGAAGTTCGTGCTGTATAATAAGTACTGGCTTATGAGCATCTGAGCTTGCTATAATCAAGGTAGTGGAGTGGAAAGAAAGGTAGTGGTTGGATGGGGTGGATGATATTAGAGTGGGAGCTGCAAGGGCATAGCCAGCATGTTTTTAGTTGCGCTTTTAGTAAAGTTTTGAAGGGGGTGCATGATGGTATGGAGGTAATTGTGGGTGGGAGTGAGTTCCATAATTTGGCTATGGTGCAAGAGAATAGTGCTTCACCAGCAGAGTTATTGGCTTTAGTGATCTGCAAGTGATTTGTGCTGCTGGATCTTAGTGGTCTGGTGGTGCGATAGGGTTGGAGTAGATTCCGGAGGGATGTGACATTTAGTGGATGGTTTACTAGTTTGTGGGTGAGTGAGAGTTAATACCACTGAAGGAGGTGAGGGAGTTCGAGCCAGCCCAGTTCAGCAAGTGAGAGACAGTGGTGACTACGGTAGGATGCCCCTGTGGCGAATTTGGCGATTTTGTTGTAGCAGGTCTCTAGCTTGTTTAGATCACATTGCCTTAGGTTGGTATATATTGGAGAGGCATAAAGTAGGGTGGAGATAAGGTGGGAATTTGCTATTGAAATCTTTGCTGCTTTGGTGAGAAATTGCTTATTTCTGTATAACGCTCCTAGTTTTTTGTGGACTTTTTATAGTCATGGATATGTGAATGTCAAATTTTAGTTTATTGTCTATTTCCACTCCTAGCAATTTGGTGTGTTCAGTTGGGTATATAGTGGTGTTGTCTTTTGCCGTGATGTTAAAGTGAGAGTTGTTTTGAGTATGTTTGGTGGGTTGGAAGATGAGTAGTTTAGTTTTGTTTGGGTTGAGTATTAATCTGGCATCGGATAACCATGTTTCAACAGAGGAAAAGGCTTCCTGTGTGACTTTTTGCAGTTTTGGTAGGGACTGGGCTGAGCAGATGATGGTCGAGTCATCTGCGTATTGTATGAGTGTGCCATGTTTGGTGGCAGAGGCTAGATTATTGGTGTAAACAGAGAAGAGTAGGGGTCCAAGGATGGATCCATGGGGAACCCCTATGGAGACAGGTAGTTGGGGAGATATGTCATTCTGCCATACAACGGATTGTTGGCGGTCAGACAGGTAACTCTGAAACCAGTTGGTGACCGATTGTGAGAAGGATAGGTTATTGAGGACAGAGATAAGTTGTTTGTGTGGGACCATGTCAAATGCTTTAGATAGGTCTAGGAAAGTAGCAGAGGAGAGATAGCCATTGTTTTTATGCTGAAGGATAGTGTTAGTAAAGGAGAGTAAGGCAGTGGTGGTGCTATGGTTTGGTCGGAAACCATGCTGAGTACTGGAAAGGAGGTTGTTAGTAAGGAGGTAGTCTGAGACCTGAGAGTGTATGCATCTCTCTAGTATTTTGGAGAGTGGAGAGAGAATAGCTATGGGGCGGTAATTGGTTAGTTCTGTGGAGGGTCCGCCTTTGTGGAGGGGAATTATATGTGATACTTTCCACAGTGTGGGAACGTAACTTTCTGACAGAGATCGGTTAATCAAGATGGACACTGGGTAGGCCAGAGCATCAGCTGCGATTTGTAGGTATTCACTTGGGAGGCTGTCTGCTGCTAATTTGGTGGGTTTAAGCTTAGTTAAGACTTTTTTTATGTTGGAGGTAGGTACAGGAGAAAAAGAGAAGGCAGTGGGGAGATTACTAGTTGAAGGTGTGGGTTGGAGGGGAGGGGGGGTTGTGTTGTTTAGCTAGTGATAGTATGGTTTGGGTGAAGTGTGTGTTGAATGAGGTAGCAATATTTTCTGAGGAGTGAGGGATGTTAGGAGGAGGGGTACTGACTTTACCTGGGTGGAGGATGGAGTTTATGGAGGACCAGAATTGTTTGGGGCTGTGTTGTGAGGAGACTAGGGCAGATTGGTAGTATCGGGATTTGTCCTGTTTTATTAGCTTTTTGACTCTATTGCATAGTTCTAGGAATTCCTGTCTAGTTGAGGGGGTTTTGGTTTTGCACCAGTGCTCCCAGGCTTTATCCCTGTTTTTCATTTCTGACTTAGTGGTTTTCTGTAGCCATGGGGAGGGTTGTGCTTTGGTTCTGGAGAATCTTATGGGGGCATGGTAATTAAGGATGTTCAGGAAGGTGGTATTAAAAAATTCAACTGCATCATCTAGACTGAGGTACTTTAGAGGATGCCAGTTACATTCTTTGAGGGATGAGATGAATGTGAGTGGGTTAAAGTTTATTTTTTTACGTATTTGATGGTAGATGACAGGTTTAGCTTGGTATAAGTATTTTTTGAGTAGGAATGTTGGGGAGTGATCACTGAGGCTATCTGATAAGCAGCCTGTTATATATGACTGGGGGCTCTTACTGACTAGTATCCAATCCAGGGTAGTGTGCTTGGTGGAGTTTTTATTTATCCTGGTTGGTGACTGGACTAGTTGAGTGAAGCCATGAAGGTGTACATGATGGGTTGGATTGTTGCCAGAACAGGATTGCCAGTCATTATTGAAATTACCTAAGATGATAGTTTCTTGGCGGAGATAGTGGGTAGACCAGCTGAGGAGGTTTTCTAGGGGAGGGATGTTTTGGCCAGGTGGGAAGTAGCATCCAATTATGTTGATGGTTTTGTTTTGGATAATTTTGAGGTTGGTATATATTATTTATTCATTGCCTATTTGTGGAGCTGATGATTTTAAGATTTGGATGTTTAGATGCTGTTTAAATATTATAGTTACACCACCTCCTTTTTTGTTTAGCCGGTCTACTCTTAGTATGCCGTAACCTGTAGGGAGTATTTGCTCACTGGTAATGTGAGGTTTTAGCCAGGTTTCTGTCAGGATGACTATATCTGGGGAGTACAAGTCTATGATGGCATGGAGTTCATGGACTTTGTTGGATATACTTCTAATATTTAGGCATAGTAGAAGGAAGTCACTTGGCTTTCTATTGGCTGTAATATGGGAGAAGTTGTGGTTTCTAGTCTGATTATGAAGATTGGGGTTGGAGATGGTAGGGCCAGGGTTGGGGTGGATGTCTCCACTTAGGGCTAGTTTTGAGAAGCATGAGATTATTAGTTTTCTCAGTTATTGAATGTGTTTCCTTATAAGGGAAACTTTATGATTGTGCACTGTGGCTAATAGGTATGGTGGGAGGGTTACTATGTTAAGTTGTAGGGATGCTTTATGTTTGAGTAATATAGTTGGTAGAATATGTGGGGGGGTGCATAGGGATGATTCTTGAGCTGGTGGGAGGGGAGCTGAGTGTGGGTGAGACATGAGTGGTGGTGTGAGTAGTAGCACAGTGGTAGTGGTTGAGTGGGGGAATGATGGAGCTTTGGTAGGATGTAAGATATGCAAGAAGAGTGCATGCAGTGAGCATAGGAAAGGTATGCTTGTACATGTTAGTTGAGGAGGTGTGATAGTAGTGGGAAGATGGAGGAGGTAGTGTTGGGTTAGTGCTGTGGTTGGCTATTAGAAAGATGGGAGGGGTTTGAGTG
This sequence comes from Protopterus annectens, assembly GCF_019279795.1. Classification (NCBI taxonomy): domain Eukaryota; kingdom Metazoa; phylum Chordata; order Ceratodontiformes; family Protopteridae; genus Protopterus; species Protopterus annectens. Next base: position 1,582,343,120 of record NC_056726.1, on the reverse strand, counting down.
CAATAAAGGTGGGACCACCGGGGCGGAGGAATAGGGGCAGGGTGGGGAGCGGCGGTAGAGACCCTGTTAGTTGCTCGTATGAGGGGCTGGAAACAATCACAAAGCAAAGACAAGTATGTGTTAAGAAACAATCACAATTGACCAAGGACTGCTCTGAAACTGTAAGTCATTTCTTAATTTCTCAGGTGGAAAAACAGGATAACCTTGCATCAGTAGGCTACTGTGGTCATAGTTTAAATTTACAAACACACAGTATAGATCAGTTATGGATACTATTTGCTAACAGAAGGGAATAAGAGAAAGTGTAAGATGTGTGTGTGTGTGTGTGTGTGTGTGTGTGTGTGTGTGTGTGTGTGTGTGTGTGTGTGTGTGTGTGTGTGTGTGTGTGTGGTGGGGGGGCTGCTTACAACCAAAGCAGAGTGCTCCCCAGGGGAAAATGAATATTGGCTCAAACAAGTAGACACATACTCAAAGTTAACTGTAGATGTTTGCAGACAGTTCAGACCCGGACTGCGCTTTTCTTACAAGAATATTAAAGGTGGTACCGCAGTTGAATACTTAAGAGTGGTGTTAGGTTCAAAGTTAACTGTAGCTGTTTGCAGACAGTTCAGACCCGGACTGCGCTTTTCTTACAAAATGTTAATGTTGGTTTTATGTATCTGTAAAGTAAAGTGTACAAATGTTATGTATTTGTAAAGTATAAAGTATACAAATGTTAATGTATCTGTAAAGTATCTGTTATCTTCTGTCCCCACCTAACATGAGATGTATAGCATGTATTGGGGTTTAGTCAGGAAGGGAATGAACTGTATGTCTTGTTTTGTGGAAATATTTGCATGTAAATTTAGCTCCTTGGTCATTTTGGTCAACATTCTCATATGGAATAGTTTTAGGCAATAGCTTCACCTTAAGCAATTGGATGGTAGTTTGAATATCTTAGTCCGTCATTAGCCCTGCTAGACTCAGACAAGAGGCACTGTACAGCATTGCTCTGTAGGACACTAGTACAAGGTGCCGATGAGGTTGCTCAGTGATTGTTTTTGATTATTTGCACTGGTGTCTCTGCAGCACTCTTTCTTTGTGGCTATAGTGGACTTGACATTGCAAGGACAGATCCAAGCAAATTGTTGAAACTGAATAAATGAACTGAGCACCATTCTCAGTGGCATGTTTATTTATTTTATTTATTTTTATTTAACATTTGTTGACCGGGATAGTCCGACTGGATATATGCCCATTTTCAGCGGAGGCCCGGGGAGAAAAGCTCCATACAGATGAACACAAGACAGACAAGAACAAGATAGTGCAAGTAACAATGGAAAAGACTGGTACAAATTTACATATTACACATTATCAATCTCGAGACAAATCAAGATGAAAACTTTTCAATTTTATATATATATATATATATATATATATATATATATATATATATATATATAAAATTCACTTCCGGGTTTCAGTTCAAGCACTTAACAATTCCTATTCTTTTATATATCAATTATTGGATCTTTGCAATTTTACATACAAGGAGAGGAACTAGTCCTTACTTGTTCAGTCAATTGGTTCAGATTTATTTGGCTAGACACTAATGAGAAACGCCAGAGAAACCTCTAAGGGTACACCGTAGAAGTGGGTAGAAATTACTCAGGAGTGGAGCAAGGACATAGCCAGTGTTTTTTGAGGTATTGAATAAGATTCTTTTTGAATAGGGCTAAAGAGGGTTCTGAGGTTAGGTCTGCAGGAAGAGAATTCCATGTTTTACCAACAGCGTTGGTAAACAGAGTTTCTCCGGCTGAGTTGTTAGCCTTAAGAGTGAGAGCTAACATTTTGTTGGAGGATCTGAAAGTTTTGAGGTTCTGGTAGGGGGTGATGAGACTTTTAAGATCAGATGTGTGTTCTGGATGGTAAAGGATCTTGTGGGCAATAACTAGTTGGTTGACCAGGAGTAGATTAGGTAGTTCAAGCCATCCTAGTAGTTTTAGCGTAAGGCAATAGTGAGTTCTATGGGCAGAGGCAGTTGCAAATTTGGCAATATGATTATAGCAGACCACGTACTTGTTTGGGTCAGTTTTACTCAAATTTGTGAATAGAGGAGAAGCATGGGCAAGTGTTGAGAGTAGATGTGTGTGAGCAAGAGTAGTTCTGGCTAGGGGAGTTAAGAAGGATTTGATCCTGTATAGAGCACCCAGTTTTTATTAACTGTTTTAATTGTATGGTTGAGATACAGCTCAAACCTCAGGTTGTTATCAACTATTACTCCTAGGAGTTCAGAAGAGGGATCTGGTGAGATAATAGTATCATCCCTTGATTTAATAGAGAAGGTTAGAGTGGAGGACCTGCGAGATGGAGAGAACAGCCGCAGTTTCGTTTTTTTGTGATTTAGTATAAGGCAGCAATAGAGGAGCCAATTTTCAGCTGCATTAAAAGTATTTCGGGATAAGGCCAATAGCTCTTCAGGGGATGTGGTAGAACATATTAGGGTCAAGTCGTCGGCATACGGAATGTAAGTAGCTTGTGGTACTACCTTGTGCAAGTCATTAATGAATAAGGAGAATAGGAGGGGTCCTAAGATGGATCCTTGGGGATCTCCGAGTGCGATGGGTAGAAGGGTAGATAAGTTATTTTTCCAAAGGACTGCCTGCTGTCTACCATTCAGATATGATTTAAACCACTATATGGGCTGGGTATGTAGGGAATTAGATTTTAAGGTTTGCTAGAGCAGTTGGTGGTTTACCATGTCTAAAGCCTTGGAAAGGTCTAGGAAGATGGCTGAGGAAAGTTTATCACTATTACAGTTTTGGTTTATGACATTTGTAAAGGAGAGTAGGACAGCAGTAGTACTATGGTTCAGTCTGAAGCCACATTGAGAGTTTGTCAGGAGATTGTTCACTAGGAGATGGGTCAGGAGTTGTCTATGGATAAATTTTTCCATGATTTTGGCTAGTGGAGACAGGGTAGCTATGGGTCTGTAATTTGAGAGCTCAGTGGAACTGCCTCCCTTATGGAGCGGAATAATGTGGGAAATCTTCCCGATAGTGGGAATGGTAGCTTCCTATATAGTTCTGTTTATCAGAATGGATATTGGATAGGCTACCACATCAGCTGCTTTTTGTAGGTACTCTGCAGGGAGGGGTTCTGCGGCTAGGGTGGTTGGTTTTAGTTTACTAATTAGTTTTTGAATATATGAGGTTGAGACTGGTTGACGTTTAAAGATGTTTTGGGTACTGGGTGTAGTAGCAGTTGGATTAGGTCCACTAGGGGATAATTTATTAGCTAGTTGTTGGATGGTTTCAGTAAAGAAGTTATTAAAGGAATTGGTGACTTCTGCAGGGGTTTTAGTATTAGAATTTGTGGGGATAGGGGTGGAGGATTGTCCTGGGTAGAGAAGCTTATTTAGACCTGCCCAGAATTTTTGTGGTTTATTTTGGTGTTTCTGTTGTAGGTGACAATAGTGTTTTTTTTTTATTGGACATAACAGATTTTTTAGTATCATTCCTTAATTGTCTATAACTAAGATGGTCTGTTAGGGTTTTTGTGACTCGCCAGGTGGCCCACACTTCGTTCCTGAGTAAGATTTTTTGCCTAGTTTCTGCTGTAAGCCATGGGGTAGGTTTAGTTTTCATTTTAATAGAACATTCTGGAGCATGGGTGTGTAGGATGGATAAGAATTTGCTGTTAAAATATTTTACAGCTTCCTCAAGTTGTTAATGCCTGAGGGCAGACCACTTGCAAAGTTTGAAGTCAGTTTTGAAATTAGTAAGGTTGAAGTTTTTCTTATTCCTGATTATTTTATAGATAGATTGTTTAGGGGTTCCAGCCTTCTGCCTGATAATATAGGGGAGAAGGTGATTACTTATGCTGTCAGGCAGGGTTCCAGATTTATACATGTCGGGTTGACCATTAATAAGGATCCAGTCCAGGATAGGTTCTTTATTGTTAGGTTTAGTAATCCTGGTAGGGGAAGAAATGACTTGTGTGAAACCATAACAGTTAATATGATGAGTAGGGGGTTCTGAGGAGCAGGTGTACCAGTCTATATTAAAATTCCCAAGAACAGTGGTTTCTTGGGGGTAACTATTTGACACCCAGTTTAGAATGTCATCAAGTATTTATATGTTTTTACCTGGGGGGATGTAGACACAGACAATATATACGCATTTGTTTTTATTGATTTGTAGTTTAGTAGTAATAATTTCAGCCTTGTCATTTCAGGTTATTTGAGGGGTGACAGTGGACATCTCTAGCATAGATATATATATATAGGACAGCTACCTCCCTCCCTTCTTAGTTGTGCTGTCAAGTCTTAATATATTATAACCTGGTGATATAATCTCATTATCTGAGGTGGATGGTTTAAGCCAGGTTTTAGTGAGACAAAGAATATCTGGACAAAGATGGTCAAGTAGGGCATGGAGGTGATGGACTTTATTATTTATACTTCTAATATTTAGATGGCTAATCAGGAGCAAGTTGGGTGGACTGTTTAAGGTATGGGTGTTAATGGAGGAGGTATTCGGGATTTTAGAGTGATCGGTAGGGGCTGGGTCAGGGTTTGGGTGGATGTCACCATCCATAGTGAGATTACATGGAGTTTTAATGGTCAGCTTCAGAAACTTGAGAATAAGGTTTTGGTATTTTTTAGCTTTTGGTTGATGTATATAGTTTTAATAGGTAGAATGCATTGAAGGTGAGAGGAGCTAGATATAAAGGCAGTGTTCAAGTGATCTAACTGACTACGTACAGTCAGAGTGATAGTGTGCCTTCCTAGGAAGTGAAGGTCATAAAGAACCTGATGTTCATAAGCAGTCAAAATGTATGGGATAAGCATCAGTGGTAATATGGAGTATATTAGGAAAAATCTGAGTGAAGAGAGATGTGTTGCCATAGTAAGGATATGGGTGGGTGTATGAGGAATTAAATAGAAAAATTAGGGGGGTAGGGGAATTTCAATTACTTGATCAGAAAAGCTGATTGGCATAAGAAGAGAGGGGATGTGGTCAGTATAGTATAAATTTAGCAGCACTAGGGGCGGGTGAGATTTGGGGGCAGGGAGGGGTGTGAAACGAGCCCGAGCGCAGTGAGGGCAAGTGGAGCAGGGCTTTACCAAGCCACGAGTATCTCAGGGTCTGTGAGTCTTGCATAAGTTCATTTTTCACTATGGATATTTCTAACCTTGTTTCCTAAGTTTTTGAATTTTTGTACTGCCCGTAAGAATTAAGCTCACTAACTTAAATCACTGTAGGATTTTCTTGATTTTTAGGCAGTTTAAGGTATGTGAAGGTAGAAATTGAGCCAGGAGAACCTTTTTTCCAAAGAAAGGCAAATATAGGATATGCAAAGGGAAATATGGGATATGCCAATGGTTCCCATGGGTTTTAACTTATAATAGCCACAATGGGAAGGTAAAATTGGTTTGGGGCTTAAGGAGAGGTGCCTGATTGTGCTATAGACCCAGTATGGCTAGCTAGCTTATTCCAACAATTTGAGTAGAGGAGGTAATAACCTTATCAGGTCCTTATGTTCCAGGAGGCTAGGTAGAAGCTGTTCGGTTATTTTGACGTTGGGGTGTCCGTCTATCTTTCAAGCCTTTCAGGAGGTCAGAGTAAGGGGACAGTACCTAGTAAAAGATAGAGAGAGTTATAGTTTATCTTAAGGTGGAGGTATTCAGTAAGGTTTAGTCTATGTTAGATAGAAATTGTAATTGCCATCAGAATTAAATCAGTCTTTCAATATTGGAACCAACCGGTCACTTTTAAACAATCATTCACAATACTGAAACTATAACCTGAATACTGATAGAAACATCCCATTGGAGAACATTGTCATAAACTGGGACATGACTTGCTGACTGGTTATTGCAGGAAGGTTGACCATCCCAGTGTCTCAACTAATCATCCACTAGTGCAAAGTATTTGTTGCCATTTTTTTCACACAAGCCAACTTCAATTCTTTTACCATGACTCTTCAATGGAGACAAAATCAGAAGATTGTTGTTCAGTACAGAACTAACACATAGGCACAGGCTTGGCAACATTAGCAATTGTATTTGTCCATCTTCTTCTTCATCATCACCATCATCATCATCATCAACCCCCTTTTTCTTATTTTACACGAGGTTGGGGTGTTGCATCAGCTGTCACCGCTTCATTTAATTCAGTGCCACTCTCCTGCATTCTTTGACAGTCATACCTAACTGTTGCAGGTTTTCTTTCATGCTATCTACCCATTACTTGGATTCTTTAGCCTTCTACCTGTCTCTTCCAAATCGTCTTTACTAAATATTAAATCATCTGCTGTTTTCCTGCTTACATGAGCAAACCATTGTAATTGTTGTCCTGGACCTTCCCTGCAATTGTTGCTACTTTGGCTTCTACTTTAATGCTTAATTTCTTTATCTTTCCCACTGGGTGCCCATCTCAGGTTATTTCATATCCATTGTACTTTCTGACATACAGAAGCACTGATTGGTACACCCAGCTTTTTAGCTTCTTTGGCATTCTTCTGTCACACCTTACCCTGACACTCTGTGGCAGTTGGCTGTAGCAGCTCTGATGTTTCTGTACCACATAGACAGTTTTGTTCTCTTTCTCTACAGTTGGTTAACCCTTTATGCCGTTCCTAGAAGTGTCTCACAACTTCAACTTATTGTGAAGCTGGCACCACAATCCAGTCCTGATACAGTATCAAATAGTCATTTTCTGAAAAACAGTGAATTCTCATAATGGAACTTTTCTGTAAATAATGAATTGTCTGTATCCATTCAATTGACCACCCATCAAGAACATACCCAATAATAGACTACAAGTCTGGGTCTTGCTTAGTTGTTACTCTGAGGATGTCCATCCTGTAGGATGTCACAAGTCAGCTAATTATTATGAGTTACAGATATGCACATCTTCTTCAGTGTCTGACTGGACTGTTTTAGTCACTGCACTTCTGAACAGGATATTTGCCACTGCAAAATATTTTCCGGAAACATGGACCACTTATGAACTGTCTCATCTGAGCCTCATTAACAGATGTTGACATCTAGGGCAATTTCAATTCATGTAATTCAAATATATCAGTGGTACCAGTGGTTAAAATCTGTTTGTAACTGGAAATTATGAAGGGCCAAAAGACGAAGGAAAAAGTGCTTACAGGTTCATAGAGTGCTATTATAGTAAAACAACTTTTGTGAGGATCTCAGTGAGCAAACAATTCCACAGCACTATGCAGTGTCTTTTGGAAAGCCCCTTTAGTATACACAGGCATGATCAGCTGAACACAGATTGCAGATTATCATCATAGTGATCAGGCATCACCATATCTTTCTCTCTTTTGATGTTATATTGCAAAACTAAACAAAAGTTTTTTTCTCTCTCGCCCAGGGCTGTATCTATATGTCTAATCTTGGCATTTTGATTTTGCAGGGATTTTTGTATATTTTTTTACTGATTTTCTCATCCAGATCATCATATAGTATAGCAATATGAAAAACAAAAAACAGCAATCTTACAGACTGACTAGATAACATCTGTTCTATCACATATCTGTTTTGTGGTCGTTAAATAAAATGTTAATATAAATGTGTGAGTGAATTTCAAGCATACATTTACTTATGTGCCGCATTTAATTTTGACATCCCTGCCCCTATACAATAGAGCAATAATTAGAAAACAACATAGGATTCATTTGAATGCATATTTTTCATTGATGGAATACAATGATTTTCACTGAATATAGTTGCTGCCATATTCTACTGAAACCCGCTTCATAATATCATCCTAAAATTTGATAAGTCCCAATGTACATTCCATTAAACTCACCCTTCCCTTTGCCAAGTTTCTCATCAATCTTCCTTCCCACTCATCCCAATAAGACTCCTAAGAAATGTCCTTATCCATAGGTACATGTCATTAAATCCAAAATCCAGCTTCCCTTCCTTTCTCCAGCTGCTCGATATCTCTTTTTTTTTACATTCCCTTCATAAGCTGCAATGCTATTGCACATAACTTAAATCAGCTGTCCCTTTCTACTATAGCTGCTGTTCCAGTTTCCATTGCTTTGATTCTCCCACCTCAAACTTCTATATACAAAGTTTGTATGTATATATTGGGGTGTTCTACAGCTGATAACGATCCTGTTGCCAAATTCCATCAACTCGCAGTCAAGGACTCAAATGGATGTAACCCTGTCTGACCAGCTGCTCGCACTCGATCTCAAATGTGAGGACAGTGATGAAGCTGCTGCACTGTCTGTTCATGTGCTAGGAGACAGACACAATAACATGCTCACTGTGGAACAGGTATGTGGAGAAGCTGAACTATTATAGTGTTTTTTAGGTTTAGAGAGGGGACAGGGAGTAGAGCAGAGACTTTAGGGATGGGGACAGGAATAAGGACTTTATATTTAGGCAATGATTTTGAATGATGGGGACAAGAGGATTTTATATTTAGGGAGTGAGGATGAACAGTAGCAGGAAGGGACATTTAGGTTTAGGGAGGGGGGAGGTGAATTTTAAGTTTAGGAAGCAAAAGGGACTTTAGGGTTAGGGAGGGGGACATGGATTTTAGGTTTAGGGAGAGACTGTGGATGAAAAGGGGAAGAAGAGTTTAGGTTTACGGAGTGATATGGAATGGGAGGGGGATTAACACTTTAGGGTTAGGGATGGGAAGACAATTTTAGGTTTGGGGAGGGATGGTAAACTTTAGGCACTGGAAGGATTTTTTAGGGTAAGGATGAGGGTTCTGGAACGCATAGTTAACATTAATGGAACATGTGTTATTGGGAGTTACAACACATGCTGAAACAAATGAGTGGCAGTGAGGGCATGTGTCTGAAGCACATGAAACATATTATATATTGCTCTATCTTCCTAAATATAAACCAAGTTTTGTACTTAAATTTATTTTGCTATAAGTGTAATTTTGTTTTCACATTTTACATGTGTAGGTACTTTTATATTCTTTGCATCATACATTCTTTTTATTTTATTCACTGTCACGTCATGTTTTTGTTATTTTATGTAACCTGCATAAGAGGTCATACTATTGACCTCACCTGAGAATGAAATCGGTAAGAACTGATCAGTGTTCTATCCCAGTTAATAAAATCAATAAATAACCATTACTTCCTTACATTTTCTCCATCTTGAAAATATCAAACACAGGGCTTGACACTTTTACCAGTTTTTTGACATTTGTTTCAAAATATTCTCATTTCTTCCCACATAACTATTACCTTATAATGGGTCTACAACATGTGCAGTTTATCATCATCTTCTTCAGTATATTTTCAATATGCATCTTCTTCTCCACATCCCTCATCATTTACCCTTTTTGACTTGCCGTATCATCTGCATATTTGTAAATATGTATTATACACTGGACCTTCCTTTTAAGACTTCTCACTATCCTACGGCATTCATCCAACTTTTGGTTTCATTATCTTGCCAAGGTTATGTCCTCTCTGTTTTACCCTTATAACTTGGATGCCAAAATCCCTGTAGGTATGATCTGTTGTCCCTTTTTTAATCTTTGGCATTCTTTATCCCAGTGACATTTCCTCACAAAGACATTTTATACCCCTTTTCATTTCTGCTTCTCCATCTGTAGTTTATTCTACCATTGCTAAATGACATATACAGACTCATGCATCCAAAATGAAGTTCCTCACAAATCCCATACCTCTTTGTCCCTTCCTCACTTCATAAATATCTCAAACCTACAACTCCCTTCACCCTTCACTTTTTCCAGTGTGTCACCCATTACCTCTACCATTATCTCAAAGATTCAAAGATTCAAAGTAAACTGTATTGTCATTTAGGATCACACACATGTAGCATAAATGAAGTTTTGTGCATCAGCTCCTTTTTGAGATTACAAACAAAAAGTAAAACAACACAAACAAGTAAAAGAATGAACACAACTAACATATAAATCCTACTCCCAGTACCCGTACAAAAGAACAGAAAAATTCCAACACTCAAATACAGAATAAGTATACCCTCCACTAAGTTATAATAACTACACCATTTGGGAAAGCAAGATGGCCGCTGTCCTGTAGGGAATGCTGAAACTCATTGGAGCACTATACCGTAATTCATTACTCGAAGACAAGTAAGACAAAGTGCTTTCTATATCAAAACATACGGATTAATCATCCATCTAACTTGGTCCACATACCTGAAGGAAGAAAAATCCTGAATTATTTTTCTTAAAGGCTGGATTCCTACTGATAAGTACTCAGTTGTTTGCCACATGTGAACTCAGTGCAGATAGTAAGTAGGCCAGTGGCTTCCTGAAAACATAACAGAAAAAGATCTACTAAATCATCTAAAGTAAACAAGCAGAATGCCACTAGCTGTGGAAGATATGAAGAGTCAGACTACCCAATCTAAATTCACAGCAATTAATTCTCCGGAAAAGGATACTACATCTAAAAGAGCCAGATTTCATAAATCATTAGACACCAATAAAAATGCAAATCCAACTAAAAACAAAGCAGAAAACTCTAACTTAGAAGACCTGAAAACAGCACTGCAACCCATCCAAGAGGCGATACAAAATTTAACAGCTCAGACAAAGGCTATCGGCTCATCCACAGACAAAATCTTAACAAGGATGGACAAAATTGAATCTAAAATAATGGACCAGGACATCAAAATTGAAACCATGCAAAAAGAGGCAGATTCCAATAAAAAAATCAATTCAGGATCTACAGGCAAAAATACTGGATCTCGAAGCCAGATCTAGAAGAAACAACTTAGTCATAAGGGGTATTCCTGAAAACATTGAACAAAACAAGCTTATAGAGGCACTTACATCAATATTCGCACTGTTCCTGGATAGTGATCAAGAAGCTAAGCAAGTTACAATTGAAAGGGCGCATAGAGCTCTAAGAGCTTCCCCAGTGTTAAACAACCCAAGAATTGTGTATGCAAAAATTCTCAACTTCTGCCATGTAAATAAACTGTTAGCTGCTGCTAAATCTAAAAAAATGGTGGACTGGCAGGGAATGAGAATAACCATCACACAAGACCTGCCATATCAAATTAAACTTCAAAGGCAAAATCTGGCCCCATACTGTGCTTTTCTCATTAATAAGCATATCAAATTCCAAATGAAATACCCCAATACGCTCTCCTTCTCAACGCAGGATCAGAGATACTCTATGAGAAATAAAGAAGAAGCAGCGATGCTATTTCTTAAAATCTTTACAAATAACCCAGGTAAAGCGACAAACACAGCCTGAATTAAGAACCATATGCTACTGCAAACATGCGACAGAAACAAAGCGAGATTTTTCTGATAACTCTGCTATCCCTATAGAAGAACGTTTACCTGCATTCCTCATGTTGCCTTAGAAAACCCATGCATAGGAAGGGCCTTCATTTCTGGTCTGTCTTCGGTAGCCAATTCCTGGGCCCATATCCCTCGTGGTCGCCTGGTTGCAAGAACAACTACAGATCCCAGCAGGAGATTGATGCCAACGTAACCTCTATGTACATGATGACCTCCCAGAATGCAGGGCAACCTTAAAGTGACAGGGAAGGTTTCAGCTCAACTCTGCACCAATACACAGAGCATGACCGGTTAAGGAATGTAATCCAATGTATGGAGGTACAAAAGCTCTACGTGGGGGGTCATATCCGTTTTCTTTGTTTCCTCTACTAGTGACTGACCCCAGGAAAGGCAACAAATTGAAGGTACTGTAACCTATATATAAAAATAGGCTATAATGGGCTTACATTTCACTCTAGTCTGTAGCCCACACAAACGCCGATCAGACATATCTGCAAAGAATACGATGTTGCATAAGAAGTCTGCGTTTCTTGTTTGTAATAAGTTTAACCTTCTAAAAAGGGTAAAGCCATCTTTGTTAGACAGTTGCTTGTAAGCCTTGTATAAGCATAGCCTTGACCTATTATACACTAGGAATTTGGTACAATACAGATAGTGTTTGGGTTTTCTGACGCTCTATGCTTTTAATATGTTGACTTTGACCATGTGCTTAGATCAAACTCACCATTCATTCTAGGGCTGAAAGAGGACATTTAATAGTTAGATTGCTTAAAATTTATTGGATGATGTTGTAAAGTCTTACTATATATCTATAAGTTAATTAAGAACGCTCACAATACCTACAAGTTGTGCTCTGAATGATGTGTCAAGTAACTGTACTTAAGACAGCTTAGTTCTCTATGCTTAGAAAGGAAAGAGGTAGGGAACTGGGATACAAGCTTTATGTGGAGTTCATGTTTCTAGATCTTAAAATGAAAAGCGTTATTGTTTATTTAACAACTGTATTTTCAAAGCGTTTAGGTATCCCACCCTCTTCCAGGGTAATTGAGGTAGTGGTTAGGCACTGGATTAAGGCTGGAAGAGTTGCTTATCTATGTTTAACTAGTCTGTTTCATATGAATTTTCCTTCTGTGCTGAATATTTATAACATAGTAATGTATAGATTTCACTTCTGCTTACAAGTATTAATGAAATCATGTGGAAGATAGCGTCATGGAATGTCAAGGGTTTACAAACCGATAAAAGAAAATTGATCCTTCACTTAGTGTTCAAATCCATCCTAGACTTTATTATGTTACAAGAAACACACTTGATGAGGGAGCAGTGGAACATCACGACTAATAAAAAGTGGATTAAATCCATTATAGCAGCAGGCAATAAAACTAACAAAGTGGGGGTTGCTATTATTATTAAAAACTCCTTCCAACAGGATATTTTAAGGCAGGATTCAGACCCAGAGGGCAGATGGTGTTACTTCGTAACCAAAACTGACAATTTAGATAAACCACTTTTAATTTTGAATATCTATGCCCCATGCACTTCCCAACACAAATTTATAATGGGTATATATAACATTTTACGTGCCTTTCCAGAACATTACTATATTATAGGTGGAGACTGGAACTCTATCCAAGACCCAAAAATAGACAGAACTAACAATATAACCACAAATAACTCACAGGCCACTACCGCTATTTTTGAAATTAAAAATAATTTTAGGTTAATTGACCCATACCGTAATAACTTTTCTACCACGGACAATAAAGGATATACTTTTTTCTCCCAATGTCATAAGACTTGGTCCAGACTGGATTTTTTCTTAATGTCAGATACTTTTCTAAGATTTGATATCTCCATATACACAGAACCGAGATCTATCTCGGACCACTCAAAAATTACATTAACAATAGATTGGTTACACTCGAACGCCCCCAAAAACCTTATGAGATGCTGGCACCTAAACCCTAACCTACTAGAAAAGACTGATATTAGAAAAGAAATTGATACCTCGCTGGACCAATGCATACTATCTATTAAGGACATTAACACTCCGTTTGACATAACCTGGGCTACCACGAAAGTTTTAATCAGAGGGATGTTAATTAATAAATCTGCTTATGACAGGAAAAACCTTCTCACTAAAGAAAAGAGTATCAAGGAAGAGCTAACCAGACTTGAGCTGCAGATGCAGCAGAAATACTCCTCGGTTATAGAGAAATCTATTAATTAACTGCAGGTTAAACTAGTATCTTTACAAGCAGAACACCTATCATTCCATGAAATCAAAAATTTAGCAAACTACTCACATTGGGCCCAACTTCCCTCTAGATTTTTAGCGAGATTACTTAATCAACATAAACCCACCCCTTTTATATCGAAAATTATTTTCCAACAAAAATGCTATTATAACTCACAAGATATAATTAAAGTTTTTGAGAAGTCATATGAAGAGGTATACAACCCTACCCCCAAGGCTGTCAATGAACAGGAATTACATTTATTCCTTAACAATTTAACATTTCCTAGCTTAGGGGAACAACAACAAACCTTATTATCAGCCGAGATCACATAAATGGATATCAAAACAACTATTAATAATCTCAAAAATAATAAGGCACTGGGGCCAGATGGATTCTCAGCGGAATTCTAGAAGAACTTCAGCTCTAAGATGTCGATCATACTTTACCACCTGTATAACTACATTATACAAGGGGGTATTTCCGACGCTCATCTGAATGCATCTAGAACTATACTAATACCTAAACCGAACACGGACACTACCAACCCTAATAACTATAGGCCCATTTCCATTATTAATATGGACATGAAAATTATGGCAACAATATTAGCTAATAGAATTAAGACAGTAATTACTAAAATCATTTCCCCAGAGCAATCAGGGTTTATTAATCAGAGACAAACGTTTGATCAGACACTCACTCTTGACGCAATGATTTCCCTATCCTTAATCAAACATACTCCTATTTACACTTTAGCTATTGATGCATGTAAAGCATTTGATAGAATCAATAAGATTTTCTTGAACTCGATTCTGCAAAAATTGAAATTTCCCACACAGTTTATTCATTATATTAACAGCCTGCATAAGAAAGCATATACCTCTTTACAAATAAACAAGTATAACTCAAAGAAAATAGAAATTAATAATGGGATTAGACAGGGTTGTCCCTTATCACCATTTTTATTTAACTTATATATAGAACCCTTGTTTTTACTAATAAAACAGAGAACATTTCACAATATTCCTGTTTTATTTAATACTGAGATAACTCTCTCGGCATATACAGATGATTTAAATATGTATTACTCGCTCCCCAACACAGATATTATTAAGATAAATAACTCATTACAGCTATTCTCTAATTTTGCAAACTATAAGGTTAATATGGACAAGACAACGATTTTCCCAATAAACATCTACACACAATACCCTAGCGGAAGATCTATATCTAATATAAAAATCAAGAACCGCCTACACTATCTAGGAATATCATTCCATACAGATGCGCATAAGCATTATCAAGAAAATATGACTAAGATATGGTCCACTATTCAAAAAGACTTGGAAAGATGGGCACAAATAAAACTCCCTCTACTTTCGAGAGTAGCTATTATTAAAATGAATATTCTCCCGAGATTACTGTATATTTTTAATGCTACAAACACCCTGATCCATAATAAAGTTTTCAATAATATTCAATCATCCCTATCGAAATTTATTTGGCACCCAAGACCTGTCAGGATAAATTATCAAAAGCTCATATACCCTAAGAACAAAGAAGGCCTGGGTTTACCCGACTTCAGAATAATGTATGAAATTAACAAAAGTAGTAGACTAATCAATATTGCGAGCTACAGGGAAGAACTCAAGACCTGGTGTCCAACTTGGGTCAAACTATACCATAACTACGTCAAAACTTTACACATTAATCCCATGGCTCTCCCATTCTTAGATGATACAGCCAAGAGAAGATATAAAGTTCAAAATGACCTATGGGTTCAAATTAAAATTACTCAAAATCTGTTCAAATCTTTGAACTTACACACAGCTTTTTGGTTACTCCAACCTATACATCTCAATCCCAATATTCAATTAAATGATAGGATGATTAACTTGAACTCATACCCTCTAATTAAAGGAAAAACTGTTCTGGATTTCTTCTCACTCAAGCAGGAATCTATAACTAGCATCAGGAGTAAACCCAACCTACAGATCAAGTATACAATCATGATCAGACAAATAAAAGAGCTTTGTTGCAGATTTTGGGACAATATAGACATCCCAGACTCTCACATAGATACGTGTAAAACGATATGGAATCTCCTGACACGGAAAAAGAAAATGATCTCTAATGTCTATAAAATAATTACGTCTATCAGATACACGAAAGAGGCTATACATTCTAATTATTGGACAGAACATGATCTCTTCCAGGGTAATTGCTCAGGCGATTCAGAAATCTTCCAAAGTCATACCCCTGCAAAAATTCAGATATACTCAACTTATGATTGTCAATAATGCATATTTTACGCCCTCAATCTTAAACAAGATGTACAAGGAAGTCTCACCACACTGCCAATTCTGCCCTTCGAAAGATGCAGATATCATTCACATTTTTTGGAGCTACAAATGCTCATACAAACTTTGGTGTGCCCTAAGGGTCAAATTAGAAAAAATGGGCTATGAAAAATCAACTCTATCTTGGAAATTTGCCCTCCTACATATCCCCCCAATGGGCTCGAATATTAAGAATATGCACCTTCTAATAACATCATTTATGCTGATAAAATATTACATCACCCTAAATTGGAAAGACAGGTCTAAATTATCTTGGGAAGGATTTAAACATATCGCTAGAAAGCATTTATGTGCACATAAATATCTGTGGTACTCCATGAGGCTAAATTCAGCACAGAGGGATACTTGGAAACTGATATATGAATACATTCTGTCATGACTTTACCTCATTATCAATCCTGTTGCTCAGTTAGATATGGATGAGAATTGTAAATAGGTAGATTTAGATTGTAGAATTTTGTGTTAGTGATTTATGTTCAGAGGTGTCTGTATTGTGATGACATAATCTCAATAAAAAAGATTTTGAAAAAAAAAAAAATAACTACACCATTTAAATAAAAGACCACATTACAGATTGTGCATTGCCTAAGTTGTCTGTCTAATATTGCACTTGATAGGGATAATATAAATAAATATCACACTTACCTGGAATTTTTGAGGTATATATTATACAACTGACCTTACTGGCTGAAAAAAAGAAAGAACTGACTTAGTTAATGCCATGTTCTCTGGGACTTATGCTTAGAGTTCAGAAGTCAGGGTAGAAGCTGAGGCTGAATTTAGTAGTCCTGTTGCAGATGCTGCAATATCTTCTACCCAATGCCAGATGCTTAAGCAGTGCGTGTGCTGGTTGTGTGGTGTCTTGTGTTATTATGATGGCTGTTCGGATGCGTCTTGCAGAGTAAAGTTGTTGTATCAATGGAGGACTGGTACCTGTTACCTACTTTATGATCATCACAACTCTCTGCACTTCCTTTCTGCAGCTGTACAACTTCCAAACCACACTGTGAAGTTGCTGGTGAGGACAGTCTCAATAGCACTTCTATAGAAGGTGGAGAGGATATGAGGTAGGAGCTTAACTTTCTTCAGCCTTCTCAAAAAATGGAGGCATTAGTGCACTTTCTTGACAAGCTGTCTGGTGTTAGTCAACCACAAGAGATCCTGTAATATGAGTACCCCTTAGAATTTCATACACCCATCCCTCTTTATACGCTCACCATTGATCATGAGCACTGGATGGTTTGTTTTCATTTTACTGAAGACAATGATAATCTCTTTGGTCTTGCTTACATTCAGGTCAAGGTTGTTCGCCTTACACTAAGTGATTAGGGATGCCACCTGTCACTCATCTGGTCAGCATAAAACAGACGAACATTCGTGGGTTCGGTTCAAACAGCTTTATTACACAAAACACATCAGGAAAGAGGCTTTGTAACTTAAACTTTAGGGTTAGGGACGGAAAGAGAATTTTAGGTTTGGGGAAGGATGGTGAACTTTAGGCATTTTAATATTTTTTAGGGTTAGGATGAGGTTTCTGGTAGGCATAGTTAACATTATGGAACATGTGTTATTGGGAGTCACAACACTTGCTGAAACAAGTGAGGGGCAGCGAGGACATGTGTCTCAAGCACATGAAACAGACTCTATATATTGCTCTCTTCCGAAATATAAAGCAAGTTTTGAACTTAAATTTATATTGTTATAAGTATAATTTTCTTTTCAGATTTTACATGTTTAGGTACTTTTATATTCTTTGCATCACATATTCTTTTTATTTTATTCACTGTCACTTCATGCTTTTGTTATTTTATGTACTCTGCATAGGAGATCTTATTAGTAACCTCACCTGAGACTGAAACTGGTCAGAAATGATCAGTGTTCTATCCCAGTTAATAAAATCAATAAATAGCCATTCTTTCCTAACGTTATCACCATTTTGAAAATACCAGATACAGAGCTTGACACTTTTACCATTTTTTGACATTTGTTTCAAAATATTCTCATTTCTTCCCTCATAACTGCTACCTTGTAATGGGTCTACAACATGTGCAGTTTATCATCTTCTTTAGTATATCTCCAATATGCATCTTCTTCCCCACATCCCTCATCATTTACCCTTTCTGACTTGCCGTATCATCTGTATAATATTTGTAAATATGTATTATGCACTGGACCTACCTTTTTAAGACCTCTCACTATCCTACAGCATTCATCCAACTTTTGGTTTCATCATCTTGCCAAGCTTATGTCTCCTCTGTTATCCGCCTTCCCCCTTATAGCTTGGATACCTAGATCCCTATAGATATGATCTGTTGTCCCTTTTTTAATCTTCTGCATTCTTTACCCATTGATATTTCCCCACAAATATCTTCTATACCCCTTTTCATTTCTGCTTCTCCATCTGTAGTTTATTCTACCATTGCTAAATGACATAGCTAATTACCCCATGTGAGAATCAAACCTTGCACCTTGTGTCTGCAAGGTAAACACCTTAACCATTCTGCCATCATCCCTCTCAAAGCGACAACTCCCTTCACCCTTCACTTTTTCCAGTGTGTCACCCATTCCCTCATTATCTCAAAGATTCAAAGATTCAAAGTAAACTTTGTTGACATTTAGGACCACGTACATGTAGCCTAAATTAAATTTTTTGCATCAGCTATTTCTTGACATTACAAACAGAAAGTAAAACAACACAAAAAAGTAAAGAAATAAACACAACTAACATACAACTTCTACTCCCAGTACCCATACAAAAGAACAGAAAAATTCCAACACTCAAATACAGAATAAGTATACCCTCCATTAAGTTATAATAACTACATCATTTGAATAAAAGACACATTACAGATTGTGCATTGCCTAAGTTGTCTGTCTAATATTGCACTTGATAGGGATAATATAAATAAATATTGCAGTCACTTGAAATTTGTGAGGTATATATTATACAACAGACCATAAGTACTCGTGAAAAAAAGAAAGAACTGACTTAGTTAATGTCCAGTTTTCTGGGACTTATGCTCGAGTTCAGAAGTCTGACTACTGTCAGGTAGAAACTGTTGCTGAATCTGGTAGTCCTCCAGTGGATGTTGCAATATCTTCTACCCGAAGCCAGATGTTTAAACAGTCCATGTGCTGGTTGCGTGGTGTCTTGTATTATTTTGGTGGCCCTTCTGAAGCTTCTTGCAGATTAAAGTTTTTGTATCGATGGAAGACTGGTACCCATTACCTATTCTGTGTCCTCACCACTCCCTGTACTTCCTTTCTGCAGCTGTACAACTTCTAAACCACACTGTGAAGTTGCTGGTGAGGACAGTCTCAATAGTACCTCTATAGAAGGCGAAGAGGATATGAGGTGGGAGCTCAACTTTCTTCAGCCTTCTCAAAAAATGGAGGCATTAGTGCACTTTCTTGACAAGCTGTCTGGTGTTAGTTGACCACTAGAGATCCTCTGATATGAGTACACCTAGGAATTTCATACACCCAGTCCTCTTTATACGCTCACCATTGATCATGAGCACCGGATGGTTTGTTTTCTTTTCCCTGAAGACAAGGATAATCTCTTTGGTCTTGCTTGTATTCAGGTCAAGGTTGTTTCGCTTACACTAAGTGATCAGAGATGCCACCTGTCACTCATCTGGTCGGCATAAAACAGACGAACATTTGTGGGTTCACTTCAAGCAGCTTTATCACACACAAACACATCAGGTAAGAGGCTTTGTAACTTAAACAAACTTATAAACAGACTGACAACCACACTCATACATGTTAACCCTCTGGCTTTTCTCTCAAAATGGCACTGTGCCTGCACGTGCTCACTATTTATATACACGTGCTTACATCTGGAAATGCTTCTTAAAGGTACAACACACACTGTTCTACATCCTCCCTCTCTGAAAAATAGATCATACATCAAATGACAGTATTCAATGACATACAATTTACAGAAATGATCTTTTGACACGCAATTTTACAAAACTAATTCTTTGACATGCAATCACACAGGACCAGACACATATAAAACAATTATATCCAGGTTGCTGTGTATTTTACACTAGATGTAGAAATACAACCTGATTTTGTAACATAAAATTCAGAATTTGATCTACCAATGGGGACTGTCTTTAAGGAATGTTCAACTTTGGGGACAACTGGGACATCATCAGAAACAGAAATGGATACTTGGACATGTTCTTCGGTACGAACATTGTCAGGGTTGCTCTGATATCTGTAGTCTGTATCACAGATACAATGCTGTGATATTGTTTCTGATACAGGAAGAAGATGTCTGTGGTTTATCCTGTATGCTATACCCTCAGATTCCATTAAGTAGGATCTCAGCTCAGGATATTCACCTCTCACTTGACCAGTTCGATCAAAGCCTTTTGCTGTTTGCATCCTCACTGTCTCTCCTTCTTTTAACGGATAAAGAAATCTGCTCATTTTTACATAGCTGGACTTCTGAGAAGAACATTTTTTAAAAAGTTGTGCTTTAATTGCTCTGGTGTTTTAGCATTAGGCACCAACAAACTAGAACTAATAGGCAAGGTTGTTCTGGTTTGCCTAGATAGACGTCTGTGAACAGGCGAACCAAGTAGATTGTCATGAGGTATATTTCTGAGACTGAGTATATTGAAGAAGATATCGCTATTGTCACCTTTGTCCTCTCTAGTAATTGCTTTGCACTTTGTACTGCAGGTTCAGCAAGGCCATTTGACTGTTGCATACTGAACAAGAAGAAAGCACTTTATCAAATTCTTTTGATAGTGAAGGCTAAAATACTAGTCCTGTTGTCCTTCTTTTGGTAGAATCAGAACCTGGGAGGCCACAGTGTAAAATCTGAATGTTTTCATGTTTTAACAAAGTAGGAACAATAACTTTTGGACCATTGAAAATGATATCATCTTCCATCAGCACCTCATCTCTGTACTGAAAGTGAGGTTGTACTTCTGGCAGTACACAGGATTGCTTTGACAGCCATCCTACATCGATGAAGTGGTTGAGCTTTTGCAAAATTGAATCAGTCTTTGTATGATCTTTCGGCTCATCAAGTCTCATGGTAGAAAAATTACACACTTCCATGACATCAAAGTCAAAATTCTCTGCAT
Source organism: Protopterus annectens (assembly GCF_019279795.1). NCBI lineage: Eukaryota > Metazoa > Chordata > Ceratodontiformes > Protopteridae > Protopterus > Protopterus annectens. The sequence goes on along the minus strand of NC_056726.1, from coordinate 1,582,322,124 downwards.
CAAGCTGTTCCGTAGTATTTCTGGGTAATCTGGATAAGATATCACCCGGATAAAGAAGTTTACATTTGTAGAGACCATTTTGAAATTGTACTTTTGTAATCAGAGCATCATTCTTTGTAGTCTTGCTGGAGCAGAATGCATAGGCTTCTTTAAAATAGTGACTAGAGGTTGATAGTCAGTTTCTATCTGGATAGCTCGGCCACAAATATAATCAAGGAACTTCAAATGTGAACACAATTGCCAAAAGTTCCTTCTCAATTTGAGCATACTGCATCTCAGTTTTGGTAAGTTCTAAATTCACAGGTAACAGGTCTGCCTTCTTGATGAATAACTGCACCAAGACCAAACTTTGAAGCATAAAAGGAAAGAACTAATGGTTTGCGGACATCATAGTATCTTAATGTAGGTGAGTTAATAATTTGCTGTTTAAGGTTATCAAATGCTCTTTGGTTCTAACCATGACCAGGCAACATGTTTGCATGTCAGCTCTCATAAAGGCACACATAACTCATTAAAGTCAGGGATAAATTTGCCCGAATACTTAACTATACCAAGAAAACATTGTAAGGCTTGGATATTGTCTGGAGCTGGCATCTCAAGAATGGCTGCTTCTTTAGAAGGATCTGGTCATAAGCATGTACTGGTAAATAAATTACCTACATAAGTGACTTCTGGTAATCTGAACTTACATTTCAGAGGATTGAGCTTTAAGTTCACTTCACGTGCTCTGTTCAGAACTTTCCTGAGGTTTCTGTCATGCTCTGCTTCATCATTCCTCCAACCAATAGGGTAGCTTGAAAACATTTGTCTATTGCACACTGAAAGACTTCACTGGCAGAATTTATTCCAAAAGGCATCCTGAGGAATCTGTATCTACCAAATGGGGTACTGAATGTAGTCAGTAATGAAGATTTACGATCAAGCATTACTTGCTAAAATGAACTCTTTGCATCTAAGAAAGAAAAAACAGGGGCATTTGGCATGAAGGCGGCAACCTCAACTGTACACATAGAATGATGAGGTCTCTTTAATGCCTTGTTCAAGTCTCTTGGGTCAATGCATATTCTGATTTCATCTGAATTTTTCTTATGAGCAGCTACCATGGAAGACACCCACTCAGTTGGTTCTCTGACTGGACAAATCGCACCTTGCTGCACCATTTTGACTAAAGGGTCTTTGCCTTTGTCCTGCATAGCTATTGGAACTCTCCTCACTGGTCTGACTACTGGACTGACCTCTGGGTCTGCTTTCATGGAGTACACAAATGGAAGTTTGCCTAGTTTGTCATCAAAAACATCAGCATACTCTGAGAAAATAGTGTCACTGAAGCTGGAACTGGGACATGTGCTTACATGATGTGCTTCTTTGGTAAAAGAAAGCAGTTTCATTCTTAAACTGTCTCTGCAACCCAATAATGACTGCTCAGGATTTCGGACTACATAAAACTGCAAGCTGTAACCGTTCCCAGCCAAATAGCATGAAAGCACTAATGAGCCTTCGGTTTGAACCTCTTCACCTCCATATGCAACAAGCTTCGCATAACTGGCCAAATTAAGTCACTCACCAGCTATCACTTTACCAAATGTTTCTCTTGGCATTACATTACACTTTGAACCAGTGTCTACTTTGAGCTCTGTGGGTTTACCATTGATCAGGACATTACAAAATACTTCATTCATTGCTAACAAATCAACTCCATTAACCTTTTCACTGACCACTGATACACTATCTACATAGAAAGTAGGGTTGCAGCTCTCTATATGATCAACTAGCTTTTTTGAGAGACCTTTCTTAATAACTGAGTGAGGCTTGCCTGTTTTATAAAACTTTTGAAAATGGTTCCATTTTTTTTTACACTTGTGGCATTGCTGACCAAATGCTAAACACTTCTCTCTTTTAGACTTATGGTTGGCACCACATTTACGGCAGTTAAGCATAAGATTTGACTTGGACATATATACAGTGTATATACAGTGGATATAAAAAGTTTACACACCCCTGTTAAATGCCAGGTTTTTGTGATATAAAAAAAATGAGACCACAATAAATGATTTCAAAACTTTTTCCACCTTTAATGTGATCTATACAATTCAATTGAAAAACAAACAAATTTGTTAGGGGAAAAAAATATAAAAAATAAAAAACATACAATATGCTGGTTGCATATGTGTGCACATCCTTAAACTAATACTTTGTTGTGGGTGTTCACACCCTTAAACTAATACTTTGTTGAAGCACCTTTTGATTTAATTACAGCATTCAGTCTTCTTGGGTACACACCTGCCATCAATTAAAGAGACTCTGATTAACCCCAAATGAAGTTCGGCTGTCCTAGTAGGATTTTCTTGACATTTACTCAGTTGCCTGCTAAAGCAAAAGCCATGGTTTGCAGAGAGCTTACAAAGCATAAAAGGGATCTCATTCTTGACAGGTATCAGTCAGAAAAAAGGTACAAAAAAATTTCCACTGCATTGGATATACCATGGAACACAGTTCCACAGAGAAACTGGAGAAAATATGGGACAATGATGTTGCAAAGAACTGGACAACCCTCCAAAATTTATGAAAAAACAAGACAAAAAACTGGTCAGGGAGTCTGTCAAGAGACCTACAGCAACACTAAAGGAGCTGAAGGAATTTCTGGCAAGTACTGGTTGTGTACTACATCTGACAACAATCTCCCATATTCTCCATATGTCTGGACTATGGAGTAGGGTTGTAAGATAGAAGCCTTTTCTTACACAGAAAAACATCCAGGCCCAGCTAAAATTTGCAAAACAATACATCAGGTCTATATTACGTGATTGAATGTTTAGTTAGTCGAATAACTAAACATCGATTACTAAATGTCGAAGACGAAAAACCGCAAACAGCAGTTTCCACACAGGGAAACAAGTCATTTGGCCATTATAGGTTCATAGGTTGGTACTAGGCTATCAGCCCTAGGGCCTATACAAGCCTAGCCATAACAATTCCCTGGCTATTTCTTCCCACACTATTCACTTCCCTGGACCCCTGTCTAGCAGGGCGACTGACGTGATCCCCGGGGTGAATTTCCTTTCTCTCATCCAATCGTCAAGGCTCCTTTTGAAGAGGACCAAAGAGGCACTCTGCTTGACATGTATGGGAAATCTCTTCCAGAGTCTGGGGAGTCTCTGGGTCAGGAACCTATCCCTCCAGCATGTTTTGTTTATTGTGATGACAAGATTTAGATCCCTGGAGCGTGTGGCTCTGAGGGATTGGGATTTCTTTAAGTGTAGCATCTCCAACAGCTCTGGGTGTGACATGGCCTTGTATGTTAAGCAAAGATCGCCTCTGAGTAGACGATATGCAACAGAGTATAGCTGGAGTTTTTTAAGGCGGTCAGCATAGGGCATCTGCTTTAGGCCTGTGATTCTTTTAGTGAGGTATTTCTGTGGCCTTTCCAGTTGTTGCAGATGTCTTGAGAGGTACATACCAAATGGGGCATTGTATTCTATAATGGGTCTAATGAGGGATGAGTACAGTGGGACAATGACCTCCTTTTTTCTGGATGAAAAGCCCTTAGTGATGAGGTGTGCCACATAGAAGGATTTCCTGACTGTTGTGGCGATGTGGTTATTGAAGGTGAGACCACTGTCCACCTGTGACCCTAAGTCTCTTATCAAACTTTCGGTGTTTAGTGTACTGCCACCTATATGGTAATTCACGGATACATGTTTTTTCCCAAAGGGGATAACTATACATTTCTTGGCATTGAGCTTGAGCCCATGACTCTGGCACCAAGCATCTGTTTCTGTAAGGCCCTTTTGTAGAGTATCCACATCATTTGGGGATTCAATAATGGCTCCCAGTTTGCAGTTATCTGCAAACTTTGTTATCCAGAGTCCCTTGGTGTTGGCCTGTACTTCAGAGAAGTAGATACCAAACAAGAGCGGTCCCAGGACTGAACCCTGAGGTACTCCACTTGTCACTTGTCTGGAGCTGGATTTGGAGTCGGCTACTTTTACAGTGTGGGTTCTATCAGTAAGCCAGTTAGCAACCCATTGGGTGATGTAGGGATTAATGCCCAGCTTAGTAAGTTTATCTATGATTCCAGAGTGGGGGGTGGTGTCAAAGGCCTTGGCAAGGTCTAGATAGGCTGTGTGGAACACCTTACCCTTGTCCATGGTTCTGGAGACTGATTCGAAGAAGTCAATCAAGTTCAGGAGACAAGATCAGCCCTTCACGAACGCAAACTGGGTGGGGTCCAGTGTTTGAAGGTTGCCAATGTCCTTGTTTATAAGTTCCATGATAATACGCTCCATGGCCCTGCAGATTTTACCCTTTCTACAATGTGAAACAATCTCGGAGTTGTTATATTTAGTTGGGGGGGATGCGAAACCCCCCACTTGATTTGTGTTTGTTTTTTTTTTGTTTTTTTGAGGTGGGACAACAGCATTGTTTCCCTGTGTGGAAACTGTCGTTCGCAGTTTTGGGTCTTTGACATTTAGAATTATGAACAGTTCCAAATACCAGACACTTTTGTCCCAAAACCAGGTGAGTGCTAGAAAGCTGAAGATGAAGATGAATTTCACCTTTCAACATGACAATGATCCCAGGCATACATCCAAATCAACAAAAGAATGGCTTCACCAGAAGAAAATTAAAGTTTTTGGAATGGCCCAGACAGAGCCCAGACCTAAATCCAATAGAAAATCTGTGGGGTGACCTGAAGAGGGTTGTGCACAAGAGATGCCCTTGCAATCTGACAGATTTGGAGTGGTTTTGCAAGGAAGAGTGAGCAAATATTGTGAAGTCAAGATGTGCCATGCTGATAGACTCCTACCTAAGAAGATTGAGTGCTGTAATTAAATCAAAAGGTGCTTCACCAAAGTATTAATTTAAGGGTGTGCACACACAACAAAGTATTAGTTTAAGGGTGTGCACACTTATGCAACCAGTGTATTGTTTGTTTTTTTTATATTTTTCCCCTAACAGATTTGTTTGTTTTTCAATTGAATTGTACAAGTTATAGGTCACACTGAAGGTGGAAATTTTTTTTAATTATTTACTGTGGTCTCATTTTTTTATATCACAAAAACCTGGCATTTTAACAGGGGTGTGTATATATATATATATATATATATATATATATATATATATATATATATATATATATATATATATATATATATATATATATATATATGTATTTCTTCTTTTTTAAACTGTAGCAAAATGCTTGCTACATATGTAGCAAACAGCTGCTTAAGTTTATACCCTGCCTACATGCAGCACTACAGCACTCAGGATTAGTTAAAGATTTTTTGTTCTTTTGAACTGTAGCAAATTTCTTGATACAATGTAGCAAGCATTTGCGACAGTTTAAACAACACATGAAGTGCTACAGTGCTCAGGTTTGACTGCAAATGCAATACAGGCTTTTAAAAGCTGGACTTGCATTAAAGATCAGGATCAACAGATCACAGCCCCCAACATTTTGCACCCAGGGCAGTTGCCCCTCTCACCCTAGCTATGCTACTGTGCAAAGCCCCCACATTGGGGGTGCAAAGCGGTTTCCCCCCACCCTCCCTGTAAAACACATGATTTTTAGGATATATGTCTTGTGGAGGTTTTCTATGAAATGAGTATTCAGTGAAATGAGTTTTCCATGAAATAGTTTCAACCACGAGTTTCAGTGAAATGAAGATTTAGTGTTTTATATATATATATATATATATATACATATATATATATATATATATTTCGATTCTCAGCTGGGGTGCTCTGTGTGGAGTCTGCATGTCCTCCTTGCATTTGTGTGTGTTTCCTCCAGGTGCTCTGGCTTTCTCCCATGTTACAAAGACATGCATCTGGAGTGTTTCTCTCCGGGCCTCTGCTGAATATTGGCTTGTTCCAATTTGGACTTTCCTGGTAAACAAATGATAAATAAATTAAATAAATGTATGCACACACACATATATGTGCAGTTCATGCTCTTGTAAAGTGTACCTCTATACTAATGTATATCAACCCTAATGCCAACCCTGCACCCACTTTCCTTACCAAAAATCTTTTCCCTAACGTTACCATTTTACAAAGTGTGCTTGAAGTTAGTTATAGAGTTTTGGCTGGCAAATCACTGCTGCATCAGTGAATCCTCATGCAAGAGGAACAGCTCCTACCACATCAGGTAGTGGGGGGATGAGCATGATAAAGAGACAGAGGAGGAGCTGACAGCAGGGATGGACCATACCACACCAGGATGTGGGTGTTGAGCATGATAAGGAAACAGTGGAGGTGTTGACAGCAGGGAAGGACCATACCAGATGAAAGTGTTTGTGGTATGCTATGATACTGGCTGGTTTATAACTATGGGCCATATTAAATAATATACATTAGAGCATTAAAAGTGATTCATTCAAATGTACAACCAGGCTGTCCACACCCATGCATAGACTGGCCACACTGTGCACAAGTCATAGGCTGTCTAAGTAACAAGGTACAGAGGGCAGAGGAACAGTTGTTATCATTTGTATAGCTGTGGAGGGGTCACAGTATGCATTGTCTTCTGTGTGAAAAATGCATGCATGATGATCTGACTGACATCAACATGGAAGGGTACCTAAGGTTATACTGTGCTGGGAGGAAGAGTCATTGCCATGTCTGTCTGTTTATTTGGAAGTGGGTAGTGGTCATTTATGTGCATCTTCAGCAGATGCTTTGCACTATGTTGAGTTTATGCAGACAGGTCCAGGACACACTCCCAGGACATGTTAGTTTATCAAGTGTATGCCCCTCTCCTTGTCAACTCCCTCTCCTGGGTGGGTCATAAGCACTATCAAGCCCTTTCATAGAGGAAGGCATGTAGCATGATTGAGAATGATGACTGGTACTTGCCATTTCTGTGGCATAAGCTCCATGAACATCGATGTCTGAATCTACTCACCTCCACATTGAGCAGTGAAGTGGAAGTTGTGACACCATTTATGCCCCCCCACCAATGACGGCCCTCAGTAATGGAGGTAGAATGGAAGCAGTGATGGGGCATGACCAGCATGCATCTGCACAGGGGGATTTGTGTCTCATGAGCTGCCTGTGGAACATGTCCACTGGGTCACAAATGCAGGATATGCAGACCCTCAGTTGCTCGCTCACACCTTGTAAAGTATGTACCATTTCAGAAAAGACTGAGTCATTGGTAGCCTGTGTCTCTATGATGCCCCTACACATATGCATGGTTACTGTGCCCCTGGCATCTACAGTCACCAGCACACTGACTGCCCTGCTTTTCCCATGCTAAGTGAAGCTGACAGCAACTAAGGGGGGGGGGCTTCAGTGTAGGTGGAGATTTCACTTCCTCTCTAGACCTGTCTCTTACTCCCTGTCCTTTGGTGTCTACCAGTGTCTCTGGGGTGACACAAATCTATGTCCACTGACTGTTTTGGGATGTGGTATCCATATTTCATATATTAAACACAGGCATAGTAGCATTCATATATGTGTATGATGTCCTCAGTCACGTTTCATAGATTAGTTAAACTGATGTTATGGTTATGTGAAGTTTCTCTCTCTCTCTTTCCTTCCTTTCTTGCAAACTTTTCTTTTAAATATATTTTACCTTTGTTATGCTTATTATTTTATTTTATTTTGCAATTGCTTTTCAGCAGCTACCATGACAGTGCTGTTGTTAGCCCTAGGTCTAAAATCCCCAACAGTCCCAGCTATCTCATGCATATTCCCAACTTGCAAATAACAAAGAATAAATACAAAACTGGAACCATATCAACGTATTTTAATTTAGTGCTTTTGTCTTGACTTCGTCTTGACTTCATCATTCTCAAGACGAAAGTGCTAAATTAAAATATGTTGCTGTGGTTCCAGTTTCATGGTTATTCTTTGCTATTTGCTGTTTGGTGTGTTTCGTTTGTACAATTTATATTTTGGGCTGCCTCCCTAGTGGCTGCAGTGGAGGCCAGCCAGGTGGCTACCCCTCCTGCCCTTAGTTGTACTTTACTGGCTGGGAACGGCACTGCCAGGGATAGTAACTATGTGACCTGTAGGGAGATGCTGGACATTATGGGGGAGTTATTGTACCACTGGCTGGAACCACACGTCAGCCATCTGGGAAGGTTTCTTTTGTTAATGGTTCATTAGGTTCATATGCTCATAGGATGATACTAGGCTATTGGCCCAGAGACCCTTTGGCCCATGTTCCCTCAAAGTCAGCACCTGTTCCCCCTGTCCAGCAGGGACAAGGGTGGGATCTTAGGGGTGTATTTTATGTTTCCCATCCAGTCATCCAGGTTCCTCTTAAAGAGGGCTAGACAGGTACTCTGCTTGACATAGAGAGGGAGTCTATTCCACAGATGGAGGAGTCTTTGGCACACACATCTATCCCACCAACAAGTTCTATTAATGTCACAGACAAGTTTAAGGCCTTGCGTGTAGGCTACATGAGTGAAGTTTGACTTAAGGATATGCAGCAACTCCATCAAGGCTCGGTCTGAGATTGCCTTGTATGCCAGACACAGGTCACCTCTGAGCAGTCTGTACAACACTGAGTAGAGGGATATGGCTTTTAGCCTATCTGTATAGGATAGGTGTTTGAGACCATAGATTTTCATGGTCAGGAACCTCTGTAGTCTCTCCAGTTGCTACATGTGCTTGGCAAGGTACATGCTGAAGGGGGCATTGTACTCGATAATGGGTCTGATAAGGGAGGAGTACAGGGGTGTTATGACCTCCTTGTTTCTGGACAAAATACCCTTATTTATGAAGTGGGCCATGTAGAAAGCCTTCTGCACAATAGAGACAATGTGGTGGTCAAACGTCAGGTTGCTATCAACCTGGGTGCCCGAGTCCCTCACGACTGATTGCATGCTTAGGACATTGTTATTAATGTGATAATTAGTGGGGATGCCATTTTCCCCAAAGGGGATAATGATGCATTTCTTGGCATTCAGTTTGAGCTTCTGGTACCAATCATTAGTTTGGTAGAGTCATATCACTGCCTGCAACTGCCAGCAACACTTCAAGCAGGACTCAGTGAGCTGGGTGGTCAGGGTGCTGTCTAAGCTCCCTCGGGACATCACACAAACTGTGCAATATGGAGGAAGATACACACCCTATCCCTCATCCCATTGCTCCCCTCCTTTGTGTGTCAATGATCTCTCCTATTTGTTATCCAATCCTCCCTATTACCACTGTTCTCTGTTGCTTGCATGTCTCTGATTCGGCTGTCCTTCTCTTCCCTCAGTGTGTCAGCATCTTCCCTGTTAATCTTTATTTCAATTATATGATTATTTCCCCTGCTGGAAACCTTCAGACTCTTACCATATCTTCACCTTCCCCTTACACCTCTTCCCTGGCTTCTCTTCTTGAAAAAAAGGCATTTGTCTCAGAAAAAAAAGTTCTCCTCTGCCTCCTTGTCCTTACACCATTCTTTCATGCTTTTCTTTTGTGTTATCCTTTGCTTACTGCTACTTTTTCCTACTGTCCTATACTGACTTTTCCATCCCCTCTTATGGTCAAAAAACAGATTTGCCCAGTTCAGTGCCCCCTTTAATGAGAATGCCACTTTTTCTGTATTCTCACTTCTTAGCATGTGTGCATGTGCTGACACGTGCCCCCTGCTCTCATCCTTTGTCTCATTCAAGTTCACGTGTGCCCTCTGTGCTTGTCCTTTGCCTCATTTGACCTCACATGTGCCCTCCTGTGCTTGTCCTTTGCCTCATATGACTTGCATCCACAGCTACAAATTTCACTCTGTCTCTGCAGGCCCCCTGTTCAAGATGGGAGTGGGATTAGTAATTAGCTGCTGGCAAAGCTGTCTGCTTCAATCTGTTAATAGATAATGAGGTTTGGTTCTTGTTACACTATCACCTGTACCTGCAGAAGGCCATCCATGGTCAGGCTAGGCATGTTTCTAGATCCCCACCATACACTTTGCAGGTAAATTCTGAATTTCCATTATATAAAAATGTCCGCACTTCATGTTATGCCTGCAGAAACACTGAACTCATTGACTAAAACTCTTAGATGTGACTTCCCACTTTCAAAATGTAAGGTAAGTTACTGCTCAGCAGCAAACATCTGCCTTTCAGATGGAGTGCTTCGATGTGATGAAGACGAGAAATGTCCCTTGAGATAGTCCACATAATCAATCTGTTATTCATAAAAGGGTAAAGTTATATTGAAGAAACAAAGAAACATGTTCAATATCGTCAAACTGTAATGCTTCAAAATCAACATAAACTTGACAGAAAAAAAAAAGAAAAGTTAAACAAATCAAGGTCTGACCCAATTTCTCTAAGTTTTATTATTAAATTTATATTATATATTTTTTTCATATTGGAAGGGTGATTCACAGGCATTTGACACTGGGAATTCTTTGGTGGTGATTAGCTTTCTTCTTCTGCTGTAATTCATACAATTTCATTTCATCCTGTTTTGAATTCTGTACTAACAGTTGACTTATTATCCCATAATAAGCGTCCAAGCCTAATGCTAAGCATTTTTGTCAAAGCTAAGCTGGCTTTCTCAAATGCTTTTAAAGCCCATACCCACTCCCTAAATGAATATTCCATTACAAAATCAAGGTCTGCTGCTCAGCTGACAATAAGGTTGGCGGAAGATATTTGAAGCTATTTGCAGTGAGATATTTAGTTCAGAAAACTTTGTCCTACTTTGCTGGAAAAAGTATTTGCTTTTATTTTATATTTTAATGGTGTTTTGAGACAGTTTCAGCAGTGCAGACTGTTATATATCTGTCTATGCATCCTATGCTTATATATCTGTACTTATATGTATATATATATATATATATATATATATATATATATATATATATATATATATATATATATATTAATATATAAAAATGGGTGTCATTAAGGAGATGAAATTGTGTGATCCTCACACAGAAAGAAGCTGGCACAGATTATAGAAAATCAGCTGACTAACAGGAAGTTTGCCTTTCTCCCACTGTAATGTGATCTCAGAGTTTGTATATATAATTAGCAGTGTGTGTGCACCCTGCAAAAACACTGTTTGTGTGTGTGTGTGTGTGTGTGTGTGTGTGTGTCTGTTGTTTTTTTTTTTTAATGAAATGAAGATTAGAGATTTTGTCGATCTTCTGAAGTTTGCATTTGTAAGTGTCCAATTTAGTGACACACACACGCTTATATTTTTCCTAATGTGATGACAGGTATATTTTTAATCTAATTGGGTCCACTTGTTCTAATTTAAATTAATTTCAAACTAAAATCATTCCTATTAAGTCTCATCCTAGAGTTATGTAAGTTACAGCAGTAGCAAGTATAGAATATTACAGGCAAGTAAAACAAGTGTCAGATTTATATTTATGTACTCTTCTCTTCTGACTTATGTGCCTGCTTGTATCTCATTTAATTAACTCAGATGTGACCACCATAACTCATTGCCGTTCATTTTTCAAGTAGTTTTTATTCTGTATTGCATTTTGACACCTACATTTCATTTTATTGTACTGTGTACTGTCCTCTTTGCAAACTGATTCTGCTTTACACTATTCTGATATTATTTTACGATTATTTACTTATTTTTGCAAGGCTTACAGTTTAGAAAATCTGTATGAACTAACTCATTAAGAATACATGGTTTGTTAATAATATTTTCACTTACTATATACAAATTGAAAGGTTCCTGTCATCCCTCCCCCCAGAAAATGCTTGAACAAACACAATAGTCCAAGCAAAGTGCTATGTGTACAAGTCTTATTTAGCCCCAACACCCTGGACATTTAAGAATACTATACTAACAAGCAGTGATTACATCGGAAAAAGGATTTTTTTCAGTTTAACACAAACATTTTCTTCTTTGTAAAATCATAGTAAGTCCAGATGTACAATACTTAATGTATAACTAACAAAACACTTGCATTAACTCAAACATTTGTTTATTTCTAGTCAGTTATGCAACACTTAAATCTGTCACTAAGACATATTTAGTCTCCTTCCACTACTTTTCTCCTAACATCCAGCTATGGCACCATTGCAACAATCATCACCTAATCTGTTTGTCTACATAAAGCAATTTTTGAAGGTTACTTAGGCTCCTGAAAATTCTGCAACCTGATATAGTGCAGATGATTTGTAAAAACATTGGGCCGGATTCACGAAACCTCCGTGTAAGACTTAATATGTCTTACTCAGAGGCTGCAGTTGAACGGTATGACGTCAGCATGCCATGCATATTCATGAGGGCATGCTGAATCATACCCAAGTCTAACACGGTCTGTGTAGGAAAGTAGGGGGCGTGTCCGATTGCCGAGTACAGCAAAGGGACATGCCCCCAGAAGAGTCAGAGTCCTGAAAGTAAACACCCATGAGCGAGTCCACTGAAATGTCTAGGAACACAACACCACACATCACCACAGACTAAATAAACCCTACTGAAAATATGTAAAATGTAAAAATAGCAGTTTCCTTTTTTTTTTATAATTTCCAAAATGTTTGCCCGCATTTGCACTCGTTTGCGTGGGTATGCCCTTCGCTCAACCACAGTTAGCAGATATGACATTGAAAAGCATATAAGATCTACATATGCAAATTAAGCAAAGTAGCACTAGTGTAGTGGTAGAGACGTCGCCCAAAGAATAGGTAGTCATGGTTCGAGCCACACAACATCCTCCTCCATTTTTCTTTAAATAAGTATGAAACAATTCCCCAATATATATAAATTTAATTTAAGTAAAATGTAATGAAATGGCCCATGTATTTTTGAACAAAACCTATATGATGTATATATAAAAAGGATCATAATTGCCCATAGCTCAGCAGCACTTTAACAAACTTAATATGAGTGCCCGTAGCTGAACGGCACTTTAACAAGCTTAATATGAGTGCCCGTAGCTTAGCGGCGCTTTAACAAGCTTAATATGAGTGCTTATGGCTAAATAACACGTTACCCAGTGTAAGCCGTTTGCATGGAGCTGCGCAGCACGCCAACCAGCTTACTGTCGGGAAACATTGGGCAAGCTGTAGCAAAGTCGCCTTTACACAGACACACCTACTATCCTGTCAAGACAGTAGTAAAATAAAAAAAAACAATGGCAAGGATCGAACCCGGGATACTGTGCACCATAGTCAAAGTACTGAACGACTAAGCCATGACAGTTGTACTGAGAAATACAGTATTACCATACATATAGGAATGAATGAAAATATAACCATGACAAAGCAGGTTTGCTGTAAGCAGACAAATATCCAAAATGGCAAATCTCAGATAAGTGCGGGAAAACCGGCATACATAAACCCCATAGGCAGGAATACACACCATAACTGATTGTGGTACCCATTTGTAGTCAGGATGGCAGGTGCAGGAGAGGGAAATCGCTTTAGAGCACATAGGTGGGGTGTTGAGGAGTCAAAATATATGGTTTGGCTCCTAGTCCATGATCATGAAGCGCAACTCATGCAGGGCCAGGTTCAATGGGGAGCGTATAAGGCAGAGGCGTGGAACCGGTTGGCACATGATCTCACCAGTGCCACAGGCATTCCGAGGACTGGTGAACAGGTCCATCACCACCATGCGGACCTGAAGCGATGAAAGGAGGACCAAATGAACCGATGGATCCAGGAGGCCCGCCAAATGCCCAATGCCCCACTACTGAGTAAGTATCCATGTAATTAAGTATGTAAGAAATGCTATCCTAGCCTATAGTATGGGTAGGTATGTTACAATATTCCTACATTTATATTACAGCTGCAGGTATTCGTTCCACGAATCGGCAAGCCTATGCTGATAGGCTGGCGAGGTTGCGCCAACAGGCAGGTTAGTTATTATTCTGCTGGTATTGTTATAGAATATAAGTGGGACAGTTGTAAAAGAGTTCAGTGTTGTAACCCAGTAATAAAGGTGAAATAAGCCTAGAGGAAAGATTCTGCTAGTATTGTAAGATTAGATAAGTGATGCAGCCTGGCAAAGAGTATTGCAATCCAGTAATAAAGATTAAACAAGTCTCAAATAGAGTTTCCGCCTGTATTGTAATATCAGATAACTGCTTCAGCCTGAAAATGAGTGTTGTAATCAATCAACAAAGGATAGACAACTGTCGAATACCTCCTTGTAAATTCTGCCATATGAAATATGTGAGTCAACTGGAAAGGATTGTTGTAACCCAGTAATAAATGTTAATAAAGCCTAGAATTAAGTACTATCCTGAAATGTAAATATAAAATAAGTGAGAGAGTGTGAGAAAGAGATTTTGAAACTACCAAGAAAGCTGTAATAAGTCTGGAATAAAGGTATACTGCAGTCACTACATAATGAAATGAATGAGACAGCCACAACCAAAGAGTGAAATGTCTTTAATAAAGTACAGAACCTGGACTGTGTCCATCCCACAATTTGGATATGTTGCTGTACCCTTGCATTATGGAGATAGTATGGTTGTAGGAAATGCTGAACATCCACAGTTGTCTAGACCCATATAAATCAAATGTAGCAGGATGCTTTACCTGAACACAGCCAGATATGAACATATATGAATAAAAATGGAATGTATATTAATGTAGCAGTAACATCCCCATCACCAACATTCCTAAGGTTACATACAGGAAACTGTACTAATACAAGTAGGGGATATATATCTACATCTACTAGGAATGTACAGTATATGTATAGGTAGTTTAAGTTGTTAATGTAATATTTCTCGACCCTACCCTATTTTCACAAATTATGCCATTCCACACCAAACCGGGTATGTGTATTCACAATTAATTCCCATGGACATTTGTCCTGTTGGTTTATACATATCTGCATGTACGTTGATGCATGTGCCCTGTTCACATATCCAAACCTGATGGCCTGTTGCCACCAATCAACTCTGCATGCTGTTGGAATGTCCACTGTTGTTCTAAATATGCATGTGTTATGCTTGCTGCTCAATGTTCGGGATTCATGTGTGTTTGGTTAATGGGAATATTGATGCATGCTGTTACAACTAATGTTGAATGGTGTTGTTTGTTACTAACCCAAAATACCATACAATACTGCTAAACATAGGACAACAGGGAAGGTGGGTTCCAGTGGACCCACCTCTCCCACCTCAGCTGGCGAGTGCACCTGGCACCAGTGCCCAGGCCAGGACCTCCTCCTCCGGTGGCCCTGTGCCACCTTCAGGTGGAAGTGCTGCAGGGGATGGGGCTCATCCCCCCTCTGCAAGCATGGCTGGAGGAGAGCCTCCACTCACCCTCCATATGGTCCGGTTTGTGGTGCGTAGTGAGATCAGGCGTTCCGTGACTGATCCCCTATGCCAGTTTGAGGTGAGAGTGGCGCAACTCACGGGTGTGCCTGCCCATCCTATCCAGCCCCCAGCACAGCCACGGCCTGGGCTGTGAAGGCGCAGTGGTAACTGCCCATGGGTGGGGATCTCAGTTCCACTGTTGTCATCTGTGGGCTCATTGGCTTGAAATATTCAAACATCCGTCCCCGTCAATTGTGTTTACCCCTACATATGTCATACTCCACCCCTGTATGCATCTTGTTTGTCTTGTCTGTTAACCTCCCCAACCTACCTCCCCAAATATACCTACTTCCTGTACCTCACATTCCACTCTCACCTGAAAAAAATAAAAAAAGGGCACACTGTTCCCACAAAAAAATTACACCCCATACATAGCTGCCCATTTCACATACATGTCTGCTGGACAAGTAAACTGATAATTACAATTGGCTGTACAACATATTTTGTTGTTCTCACCCCTCTCTCAGGGGTGGAAGGTGTCAAATCTCACTCTAAATTTCTAACATACGCACAGCTGTTGCTGGTAAAGAATTGGGCAGCTATGGGCCTTCCCTACATCCTTCCTG